>NC_143264.1:24370351-24522316 GCF_984573655.1 Nuphar pumila
TTGCTTGATGTTGCCTATATTGATAGTAGATCGGTTCTTGGCTCTTCATCGTTCGAGAATAGTCTTCATGTGGTGACTAAACTCCTTTCGTCTAGTCTTGAGAGTCATTGTAGGGTCCATAGGGGTAGAGTTGGAAGAAGTACAATGCGTAGTGTCACAAATGACACTCTTTTTCTTAGAGCCCCCGATTGAGCATGACTTCACATCCATTAATCTCATGGATGATGAAGGGTTTCTAGACATGCGTCAGCCTGAGGATGTAAAACTTAGCGCTTTATGGGAGGCAACCCATATGTATGCTTTACCATTAGTAGTCTTAGTAGTTTTTTCTGGTTTTAGGTAGTTTTCTTATTTCATGAGTTTAATGCCAGAGCATGTATGCACTACATATGTGCATATTTTTATGAGTTGCAAACTTTAGACAGCTGGACCCTCTATAGAGCCCTTCATATGTTATATCAGAAGACTTCTAGGTGACATCTACTTTTTCTCCAATTTATTTTATTCTCATGTGCATTCACTTAGTTTCATACAAGCATGGGGGAGTGTCATTGGGGACAATGTCATTCAAGCATGGGGGAGGGTGTAGCTGCACACCTTGATGTTTCTTTCTACATACTTGCATTTTTTATACATCAACTCACAAAAAATAAGCTTTTAAAGAAAAAGTTTGTACTTATATGAATGTTTTGCAAAATCTAACATTTTAAGAGGATTTTAAGCCCCACGAATTTTTTTTTTTGACATGGATCTAGAAATTCGTGGTTGTTTATGTGGATTTCAAAGAAATGATGATAGATGCATGTTAGAATTTAGTTTGAATCACAAATATGAATATGCACAATGTTATTTTTGAAGATTAAGCAAATGAACAAAAATCGCAAGTATGAGCTCAAAAGTGAAAAAGAGAGTGCATTTAGTTGTTTGGATGTTTTTCGTAATCCCCAGTAACTGGGTTCAGACACAAGTTGTAGTGTTTGAGTTCCATGTCAAAAAAGAGAGCGGAAGTCTTCATAATCCCCAGTAACTTGGTTCAAACACAAGTTAAAGTGTTTGACTCTTATGTCTAAAAGGAGAACAAAGAAAATCACTTTTGTGTGTTAGTTGATATTTGTGTCCTATATTGTTCGAGCAAGTAGAGCCATCAGCCTGAAAACTCGTTACATGGACCTTATAGAAAGCCTAAGAGATATTGACATTGCATAGGACAGAAAAACAAACTATACACAAACTATAAAAATGAGATGGTACACAACAAAAGAAAGAAGAAAGAAAAAAGTATGAAAAGTGAAAATCAAGAAAAAGAAAAGAACATCAAAAGAAGAAAAAGTTCACTTCTTAGAAGCAAGATTGAGAAAATCTGTGCAGAAAATATAGGAGTAAGGATCAATAAATAATAACATGTGTTTATTTGACTTTCTAAGAATAAAGCATAAATAATTATTATATTTAGAAAAGTGAAAGAAATGTTTTATTTTGTGGTGGCATGTAAAAAACTCTAATTATGTTTTCATTATGCAATGACAGGAAATATTTATGAAAATGAAATCTTTAATTGCCTACTACTCGTGATGTTGAGTATTTTTATGCATACATGATAGAGATGTTTATGGGTAACATCACTGTAAACCCTCACGAGACCTTACTCGTCCATTGGGGTAACCTAGGGGTTGAAAGGGCTTGTTGCATATGCTAAATGCAACTGTGATTCCTACTAAAGTGAATTAACATTTGTTTTGAGTAGTTTAGTATATTTTACTTTTCGCTTCAGTTTGTTCGAGGACTAGCAAACGATAAGCATGAGGGTATTTGATCATTCATACATTTTACATATTTATTCATCTTATTCTATGCACAATCTAGTGTAAAATCGCATTAAAAACCTATCTTTATCATTGTTTTCGAGTAATTGCTTCGAAACCCAATATTCAGAAAAAAATTTATATTTTTCGATTCGACCCTATGTTTTATCGGTATTTTTTTATTAGATAGAATTTTTCTAATTCATAATTTAGTTAGATTAGGACTTACTTTATTACTTTGAATTAGTTTTAGAAAATACCCCTTTGAAAAACACGTTTTTAAGAGAGGACATGTTTTGAAAATTAAAAAATATTTTGGACACTTTTTGAAAACTTTATTTTAACCTAATTAGGCTTATAAATAGTAGTTTTGAGGGTTGGAAAAACATTTTTTCCAGCAACCCTCTTGCCTCCATCTTCCCTTCTCCCCTTTTCTTCTTCATTCTTGTCTGATTTCTTTTCTCCTTTTTCTTTTTCTTCTTATTCTTTATTTCATTGATCCTCTAAACCCCGTCTTCATCAGCTTTTCTTATCTTCTTTCATCGATCAACCACTTTCTCCTCTCAACCCTTCCATCAGAGGCGATCCGTGACAGGTCATTTCTTTCTCCCTTTTTTCCACCGTAAATTTAGATTTTACATTGCATTGAGCATTGCATAACATATAGTTTTAGTTGTTCATAACATCTGCATATTTAGTTTTGTTTAGCTTAAGTTTATTGCATCTGAAAATTAAAAAGAAAAAAAAACTATTTCGTTTTTGATAGTTTAGTCGTTTCTCGATTTAAGCATTGAATAATCATATTTTTTAGGTAGATGGTTAGTTTTAGCATAAAGTCTCATATATTTTCTTATTTCTTGATTAGCTTTAGATTCATTTAGGATTAAATTTGGTTTAGAAAAGGCTGCAACAAGTTTTTTTACTCATCGTAAATAGATTTTTTTTCCCTTTAGCCGATTAGTTTTTTTTTGTTTTTCTTTCTTAGCATTTTTCTGAAATCGTGTGTGATGCAAGTAAAGCCTATAGTCTATGGTTAATCTCAGTTTTTCATTAGCTGTTTATTCATTTTTGGACAGTTAGATTGCTTATTAGATTGAAAGAAAAGAAAAGAAAAGGAAGGGCAAAAAAATCGGTAAAGTATAGTGCAACGTTCTGCGTTTTTAGTTTTATCAGTCGCTTCTGGGTTTTGTTTATTAGCTTCAACGTGTTTGTGTTTATTAGCCATAGCGTTTATTTGTCAAATGAAATTTCACGTTAGTTGTTTCCAGCACATAACGTTTTTTAGTTTGTTTTATTAGTCATATTTTTTTGTCAGTCGGTTTAGTCTTGTGCATATAGCATTTTAACTTTTCTGAATCAACGTTTGTTGCTTTAGTTATTTCTTTATTAGTTGGTCTCTTATTGCATTCAACGTTTATTTTGGTTGTTTTAGTTTTAGTTTATTGGTTTTCTATTTTTTTAAGTAGTCTATTACATTAGACGTTAGTTGTTTATTTGATTCAATTGTTGCATTTGATTCATAGTTCAATATATAGTATTTCATTAATTGTTTATTATCCTAGTCGGTTTATTTGTTTTAGTTATGTGTTACATTAGATGTTAGTTGCATTGCTTCATTTCATTTCATTGTATTAGACATTAACTTGATTAGTTACTAGGTATTTTATTTATTTCATTAGACGTTTAGTTATTTCGTTAGTTGTTGATTGTCTTAGTTCGTTCTTTCATTAGTTATATGCTTTAGTTATTTTATTTCATTAGTCGTAAGCCATATGCTGTAGTTTAATTTAGAATAGTCACATAGCTTACATAGTGCATTCAAGTCTTTTCTTAATTAACGTTAGATTAATTTTAAATCTGGTTAGTATAAAGTAACTATTTTTTTGTTCCAAGTTAATTAGTTTATTTTGAGTACGTATACGTGTAGTTTGTTACAACAGGTTGTTAGTTTGTTTCGCTCTTTCGTCTTTTAGTAGTTTATTATTAGTTAGTTTAGACCTATGCTCTTGCTGAATTTTTAATGAATTAAATCTTATATTTTCTTTAGTTTTGCTCATTTTTGCTTTGTTTTATTTTTGTGTCTTGCAGGGAAGCATTTGGACGTGCGGTAAAGCCCTTTTCGTATCCTTAAAGTACCCTCTGAGGTCTCCTTAAGCCCTCAGAAGTGCTCTCAGGGAGCCCTCAGAAAGACCATAAAGTCATATGCAAATAAGAAAAGCAGAAGAAGGGAACACAAGGGGACAAGGACTCAAGCACTGAAGACCTTTCTTTTAGTTTTAGATTAGGTTTTTATTTATTTCTATTCGATTCAATTCATTTGGGTCTGTAATAAAACCATTTATTATTTGTTAAGTCGTCTGCGTAGGGCAGTACTCTCGTGTTTATTTTAATTTTTTTTTTTTAATAAAGAGTAGTAGATTGTGTGTTGAATACAAAGTATTTTCCGTTCCTTGAGTTCGACCCGGACTCTACCACTCATGCAAGCCGGTTTTTATATTTTTGTTGTCCGACTTTCACTAAATTTTAATTAAAAATATTGTTTTAAAAAGAGTTTTCAAAACTCACACCACTAGGCTCCTTAGAAACAATATGATCAAGGCTAGATCATTGTCCTGGCAGTCCTCACAAATGCCTACAAACAATGCCACATGAGTCTTTGGGTTTTCTGCTCCATTAAACTTGATAAATTTTCGTGGGAAGGTGCCCAAAGGCTTATTGCTTATGCCCAAAATGAAATCTATGATCTCATATGGCATTCTCATGACCTTCACACTTTTGATCTGTCAACTTTTGTCTCATAGTTTTTCTTCCATACTACAAACTCAATCTTCATAATCACTGGGAGGAGGAATTTGGACCCTAATGTGAGGAACTGAATCCTCTAAGACAATAGGCTGACTTTGTCTAATGGGGACATTATGGCTACTTGGCCTCTTGCCGATGGGAAGTTTTGACTTGAATTTTATTCTTGGCCATCCTCTGTTGCATCCCTTGGATCATGAGCCTTAGTATGATGTTCTCATCTTCCAAGTCACAATATATGAATTTGCTAGTATTTACTTGGAGAATTCCTTTTCCTTTCTTAGAGACACATGGGATCAATTGACCCACATGATCTTCTTCTGCATCAGTTTCATGCCCATCTGTTCGACTATGGGGATAATCCATTTCAGGATGGAACACTTCCAACTTTTGATTATCTAAATTGCCTTGGAGGCTCTAAAAACTTTCGATGTTTTTTAAGACCCAAATGAATGGCCAATTTGAACCTTGGGTATTGGTTTCGACCTTCGATTTGGAATTTGTATTAAGGGATCCCACAACTTGATTTGATGGACTAGAGTTCTTAGGAGGATCCATTTGGGTATCCTTTTTTGAATCTTTGGTCATCAGTTTGGGTTCTGTAGCAAACAAGAATCCAAACAAGATAACTAGCACACAAATTTAGATTTTCAAAAACTAGCTTCCTAAGTCTTCTCGAGGTTTGTGAGGCCACTTCAATGGGTTCTAAATGATAACATGGTACTTCACCTAGACCTTTCATGAATATCACAGGCTCATGGTATCAAACTTTAGGATCCACCACTAATATACTTGAGCTAACACTCCTGGTACAGGTAGGTGGATCCAAAGATCCAAATAATAATAGATGGGATATGATTGTTTAAAAAATCCACACAAGCAAAATAGAGACTCAATAAAAATCCTAAGAAAAAGGATAAAATCTGGAGAGAATAATCATGACGCAAACAAAATCACATAATAGAGCTAGGATCTCTACTTAGAAAAGCAATAAAATAACAAAAATCTTAGCTTTCAAATGAAACTAAAATCATTAAGATCCAAAAAACGGGCGTTAGGGTATCACCTAAGAGACGTGACTATGTCAGGAGAGAGACACAAACACCCTAACACCTACCTCTAGAAAGAAATTAAGATTTTTTGAGCAGCTTCACTGAAAATCTCAAAAAAACTCTAAAGAGACGAAAAATCTTGAGTGTGAGAGATTTCCAATTACCCTAAGCATGCAAACAATGAATCAACGGTTGCTGAGATATTGGCTTGCAAAATCCACACTATGCTACCAAAAGAAAATAGATTTTGGATCTCTAACATATCCAAGATCCAAAACATAGGAAATACCAAAAATAAAAGTGCTAACCTCACACACCAAGATTTGTGACTATCAAAAGATGCTACCAAAATGAACGAGTCCTACCATGATCGCCATTTTATGGATCCTTAGTTTTAGAAAGATTTTGAAATGCATTTTAAAAGTGTATATTTGAATGTGGATCTGAATATAGACTCTTGAGAGACAAGGGTTCCGTTCTTCAAGAATATGAGACTTTTCTTCTTCGGTGAGTAAAGATCAGTCGATTCACTTGTCGTCTTACGATTCTTGGTGGACACTCAAAAAACACATGAAAGAAATGAGGAAATAGGAATTAGAGAAAAAATACTTAAATAGATTAAATACAACAACAACAACAACAACAACAACAACAACTACGCCTTCATCCCAAAACAATTGGGGTCAGCGATATGAACCAACAAAGAAAATCATTCTGGGTCTTCCACATGAATCCTTCTCCTCCAATCATTTCTATCCAATGTCATGTCCTCGATGAGGTTCAAAGCATTCATATCCTTTCCTATCATCTTCATCCAAGTCTTCCTAGGCCTACCCCAACCTCTTTTAACTAATATATTTTCCCATTTCTCCATCCTTCTAACTGGAGCATCATTAGGCATTCACCGAATATGTCCAAACCACCGTAAACGATTCTCTCTCATCTTATTTTCAATGGGTGCAACGCCTACCTTCTTACGTATCTCCTCGTTCCGAATCTTATCTTTTAGTATATTTCCACACATCCATCTAAGCATACGCATCTCAGCTACACTCATTTTTTGAATATGATGTCTCTTGGCAGCCCAACATTCCGTACCATATAGTAAAGTGGGCCTAATAGTCATCCTATAAAACTTTCCCTTCAACCACAATGGCATTCTACGATCGCACAACACTCAAGTTGCACTTTTCCATTTCATCCACCCAACCTTTATCCTATGATTTAAATCTCCATCAATTTCTCCATACTTTTGGATGATAGATCCCAAATATTTGAAACAATCATCCACCGATATTTCTTGCTCACCAAGCTTCACTACACTCCCATCACTACTTCGTTGCTTACTAAACCGACATTCCATATATTCTGTCTTACTCTTACTCAACTTAAAGCCTCTTGCTTTCAATGTCTGTCTCAATAATTCTAACTTAGCATTAACTCCGGCTCTAGACTCATCAATCAAAACAATATCATCAACAAACAACATACACCACGACACATTTTCTTGGATTGATCTCGTAAGCTCATCCATCACTATAGCAAATAGGAAAGGGCTTAAAGCAGATCCTTGATGTAACCCAACCGTTATAGGAAAATTGGTTGTCACCCCTCCACAAGTGCGAACATTGGTTACTACTCCTTCATACATATCCTTAATTATACTAATGTACTTGAGAGAAACACCTTTCTTCATCATTGTCCACCAAAGAACATCCCTAGGTACTCTATCGTATGCCTTCTCCAAATCAATAAAAACCATATGCAAATCTTTGTTCCTCTCTCTATTTCTCTCAATAAGTTGTCTAAGAAAATGTATAGCTTCTATAGTTGATCTTCCAGGCATAAAACCAAATTGATTCTCCGATATCATGACAACCTTCCTCAACCTAGACTCAATCACCCTCTCCCAAAGTTTCATAGTATGACTCATGAGTTTTATACCATGATAGTTTGTGCAATCTTGTATATCACCCTTATTCTTATATAGAGGCACCAAAGTACTCTTCCTCCACTCATTAGGCATCTTATTTGTCTGCCAAATCTTGTTAAAAAGATTTGTCAACCATTCTAAACCTTTCTCTCCCAAACATTTCCAAGTCTCGATAAGTATACCATCTGGGCCAACTGTCCTTCTTGATTTTATTTTCTTCAAAGCCTCTGCAATTTCTTTCTTTTGAATCTTGCGCATGAAGTCACGATTCATCTCATAAAAAGGAATGGACAAGTATCCAAGAGCCTGAGCATGACTTCCGTTAAATAGCTTATCAAAATAATCTTTCCATCTCTCCTTGATCTCCTCATCTTTGATTAAAACCCTTTGTGTTTCATCTTTGATACATCTAACCATACCCAGATCGCTCGATTTCCTATCTCTCATCTTTGCAAGCCTATAAATATCCTTCTCACCCTCTTTGGTATCCAACTTGTCATAAACCTCCTTATATACCTTATCCTTTGCATTTCAAACAACTTTTTTAGCTTCTTTCTTTGCTATCATATACTTCTCCAAATTCTCATTATCACGACTCTTAGATTTCTATAACACTCTCATTTAACCTTAATAGCTAATTTGACATCCTCGTTCCACCATGATGTATCCTTACCTAACGATGCACCGCCTTTAGACCCACCCAATACCTCCTTATCCACCTTTCTCATGCAACCCACTATCTTATTCCACATTGATTCTGAATCCTCCTCGAGACACCAATCAGCTTCCTTAACTACCTGCTCTACAGACATTCTTTGTTTAGCTCCTTTCAGTGCCCACCACTTAAGTTTAAGATCTATCCTATGTCTATCCCTTTTGCGGCATTGTCTAATTCTAAGATCTAAAATTAAGACTCTATGTTGTGTAGATACACTTTCTCCTAGTATAACCTTACAATCGATGCAACGACTCGTATCTCTCTTTCTAAGTAGGAAAAAATCTATCTGACTCGTATTAACCCCACTTTTAAATGTTACTAGATGAGACTCCCTCTTCCTAAACCAAGTGTTTGCTAAGATCATATTATAGGACAAACCAAAATCTAAAATTCTTTCTCCACTTTCGTTTCTTTCTCCTATACCATAGCCTCCATGGATACTCTCAAATCCATCCCTACTAATGCCTACATGTCCATTAAGGTCACCACCGATGAAAAGCTTTTCTCTATAAGATATCCCTTGTATTACTCCATCTAAATCTTCTCAAAATTGACGCTTAATGGAATCATCTAAACCTACTTGAGGTGCATAAACACTAATAATATTAATAATATCCGTACCTAATACTAATTTAATAAGTAAAATCCTATCACTCTTCCTACGGACCTCAACTACATTATCTATAAACTCACGACTCATAACAATTCTTACTCCATTCCTATTTCTATTTATTCCTGTATACCAAATCTTATATCCCCAAGGTTCAATCACTTTTGCCTTCTCACCTACCCATTTGGTCTCTTGTAGACATAAAATATCAATCTTTCTCCTACACATAACATCTACTAACTCTACCAACTTACCAGTTAAAGACCCTATGTTCCAAGTGGCTAACCTAATTTTATGGTCTTGGAGTAACTTCTTTACCCCCACCCGTCCAACCAAGTGAGGGAACCCTTGCCTATTTGACACCACACCCGGGCGCCGGTGTGACGCGTCACTTCCGGGCGACGACCTAACAACCCTTGCCCATTTATCACTGCCTTCGGGCCTATAGAGTACAACGCGTCGCTCAGTAGGGAACGCCCCAACGAAATTCTCATATTGGTTCATATTTATAGGGTATCACAAAGTTTTTATGTTGGCTGTCACTGGCATACCGCAACCCTCCTTTATCCGGGCTTGGGACCGGCAGTGTATAACTAAACAGTTATACACAGACAGAGTTTCTTAAATAGATTAAATAGGATAAATAAAATAGATAAAAAAATTAATGATAAAAATTCTTACCACGAGCTTAGGTAGCTCTCCTAAGATTGGTTTTGATGAATACGCAATCCGACAACACCTTCACAAGGCATGATCTTAGGGAGGTTTGGGTCCAATAGAGTGGACCCTAGGGCTAGATCTATAACTATTAGGTAGGCTAGGCAACTTTCTAGGTGAAATGATAGAGAGGTTCCCTATGTATAAGTTTCTAGGTGGATTTGGATTCTCAGCCTATGGGATGTTGCGTCAAAATGTCCAAATTCAGCTGCTGCACTGGAGCTTGAATTTGATTGGTTGATGATTTGAGGTGACAAGCTCTGATCGGTTGAAAATCTTTCTTAGGTGTTAAGAAATGTGATTTTGAAAGACTTATTCGGCTTATCTAAAGGTTTTGGAAGCTCTAATAATGAGATCTTGGGTTTTTTAAAGGTAAGATAAGGCTTATTCATATTTTCGCACATTTTTGAGCCAAAAATGGCAACTTTAGTCTGACAATAATTGGTCTAACAAGTTGAAGCCTCTAAGATATGAAGGTTTGACAACAAGATGAGGTTTTAGGCCAGGTCTAACACAATTCATGTCAAGGTCGGATGGCAATTCATTGACCTCTAACCAGAATTCATGCCTAACAACAATTGGGTCTAACGATGGTTCATTTTCTTGACTTGTCTTCAGACAAACAGTTCCTAACTGCACTGACAGATTAGTTTGTTTTAGTTATATCTTTCTGACCAGATGTCCTTTTGAGATGATTTTTAATGTACTGAAAAGATGTCCTTCATATTGTTTAGGTGGTCAAAATTGCAATCACAAAGTGGGTCATACCTGAAAAGACAAGTTTTTGACCAAACAAGTTCCCTTGTTTGTATCATTAATTATCATTCAGATGTTTGATTGACTTGAATTTTGTCGCACTTGAAAAATAAGCCTTTAATTTATTTGATGTTTTGATAAAAAAAACTTCGAAGATGTCTTTTTGAAAGCCAAAAATATGGTTAGACTAAAAATTACCTTATAAAGACCCTAAACACCTTGCTTTCAAAAGAAATTCTTGTCAGTGACTCAGGGCAAGCAAACAAAAGGATAAAAGTTTTTTTCCTTGCCAGGATCAAGATTGTCAATGTCTGCTCAATCATATCTGGCCGGTATGCCTCGAGGCACCACCTGTTTGCTCCATCGAGTCGGATACAAATACTCGTTTGAATTAGGAGAAGAAAAGTGAAAGGACTTAGAAGGAAAATATGTACTTCAATGAGTACAAGGCAACCTGACTGTGTATGACCCCGTATGTAGTTGTTGAGGCAGCTATATGCGTGGGCAATCACAAATCATACTCTCTAATCTCACTCAAAAAAGTGCATACACGGATGTGCATTTGTTGGAACAATCGGTGACCAAAAATGATTTAGGAAAATTGAGATAGTAAGGCTAGAGGCACGTTCTTAAGATCGTTATCTTTAAAATTTTAATCACCTCATTTTAGGATTTTTGATGTTGCAAAAAGGGTTTATTTGCGATTGAGTTTTCAGAATACAACTAGACTTGGACCTCAAGAGCATCACTACTTCGCAAGATAGGTGGCCTCTCACACATGTGAACTTAGCAAGAGAAAGCTTGAAAATTAAAAAATCTGATGAACCAAATGACAAAAATGAAAAGATTTATAAACTTTAGGAAGAACGTCTTTTTTGTGATAAATAAAATTAAATGTCATAAATCTAATGGTTTAAAAATTTAACGAAAATGACCTTAAATGCTCACTCACTTTTAACTAACGATCAAGGACCTCCAAAACCATCCAAGAGTCACACCACCCCCATAAACATTATATAAACACCTTTTAAAGTCATCCAATCAACCAAATCAACTAAGAAACAAAAAGTCAAAAAAATGGCTTGGTCAAAAGTTAAGGTGCGGTCAAAGCAAACCTCGATGCCTCACATGCACCTGCCACAAAAATGCATACTGGAACCAGTTGTCCTAACACATAAGGGTTATCAAATTAAATAATAAAGAGCAAAATCTCTATTTAAACCACCCTAAAAGTCTCTCTTAAATATTGGACTAAATATTTTCAAAACACTTTTTGATGGAAAGCAATAAAATACCAAACTTTACAAAATAAGATATATTTTGAAACTTTTTTCCAACAGGATTTTTCGTCTGATACCAATTCCGAGCAAGGGGAGAGTGCTTGTGAATGAAGTCCCTCTCCTCGCCCATCTCTCAATTGCTACAAATCGTGTACAAAGATGGCAGAGAATGACCTTTCCTTTTCCAGGAGTCTCCTTCCCGAAAAAACTACGAGAGAAGAGCTCGGAAGGATCATCCGCTAAGAAGGCCACAATACGGAGGCCCAAGATATGAAACACGTCTCTAGGTGTCATCTCATCTCATGCAAAATGAAAAGAGTTTTCGCTAGCCACCATCACTCTGCTATAGCCAACACAAGCTTGAGTGTTGCATTTGGCAATCTGGCAGCATGTCAAGGTGACGAATCCCAACCGATCCATCATCACTAGCAGTTCCTCCTCGCATAAATCGCACCATATGTGAATCATCTTAGGATGATAGTGACCTCGGCCATCAGGCGCTCCCTGTTTCAAGAAAGAGGAAGTAAAGGCCAAGAACACGAAAGAACAATGGGGGCATGAAAAGAGAACTTAAGGAAAAAAAGATTTTTACCATCCAAGTCAAGAGAAGTCCAGAGACATGCTCGTGCTGAAGGTGAAGTAGCTCACATGTCTCGGCAATGCCACACTGGAAGAAAAGTTCCTCTTCCCTCTCTTCTTGACAGGAAGAGAATACTGAATATTCTGTCTCATGGACTCTCCACGCGCTATCTCTAACTCCAGTACTCTCTGGCGACTCCATGCTTCCTGATGCATCACCCGTAGCTTAGGAAACACCTCTGCCTCTTCATCAGAATCATTGTCATGCTTAGATGGCACCACACTCTCAACTTCCGAAGATGAATCGGGAATGCCATCATCGTCATCTCTAGATGTAGCTGCATCACTCGGATGCACCTCCCTCGAAACATCGTCACTCTCCAAAGGAAGATGATTCCTCTAGCTCCTGTCAAAAAGACAAATCAAGTCATCATAAGGAAGTACGGGTAAGCTCTGATCTTAGAATTCTCTTTGATTTTTCAAAGATTTGTCAAAATTTTTGCAGACGTTATCAAAAGGTTTGCCGATGTAGTTTTTCTAGAACTAGTATTTTTTTTTAATTCTTTCAAAACTTTTCCTAGGATTTTCCTAAGATTTTTTAGGGATTTTAAAATCTTGAGCTTTTTCAAGATACTTATTTTGTTAAAATCTTTGAAGATTTTTAAGGTTTTTTAGGCATTTTTATAAAAAGGATTTTACAAAGGCTAAAATTATTTAGGGATGGCAGTGGACCAGGGTGGGGGACAAGGTCTTCACCCCCGCTCCGTCTCAAAATCCTGCCCTTCATCCCGCACGGGTTTTGATTTTAACCTCCATCCCCGTTTTATGTCTTTCATGCCAGGTCCAAATGGAGCGAGGCTGGGGGTGGGGCTGCGTTTCTCCTGGGTCCACTGCCATCCCTAAAGAAAGATCAGGGACAGGGCATGGTAGGGCAATGCGGGCTATTGGAGATGGGGACGGGGCGGGGCAGGAAAAAGCGTAAGTCCATCCCCACATGGGTTTTGATTTTAACCTCCATCTCCGCCTTCATCCCCATTTCATGTCCTCCATTCCTTGTCCAAACAGGATGAGGCAGGGCGGGGCCACGTTTTCCCCTGGTCCACTGCCATCCCTAGAATTATTCATGGGTTTTCCTATTCCTTTAAAAAAAAAAAATTAATCTCAGCCCAGTCGGGACGACAACTTAGATTTTCTTCCTGGATCATGTCTTGGTCAACCGGAGTTGAGACGGCAGGGACAACAATCTGGACTATCATCCAATGACTGGACCAGGTCATTTAGCTGGGATGACAGTCTATAGACTGTCGTCCCTATTACCTGGATTGGATAGGGTTCAAAACCTGATCCGATTGGCTGGGACGATAGTCAGACTCTAGACTGTCATCCCAAGTGGGCCATCATCCCCGGTGCCTTGGGTCAGATCAATATTGGGTCTGATTTGGGACGCACATTCATTTTGGTTCGGATGAAAGTCTAGACTGTCGTCCAGACAGGATCTAACCCTGATCCAAATCCAGTCAGCCTGAAGGACAATCTAGGATGTTGTCCAGACTAGATTTGGGTCAGATCCATACCCAGTTAGCTAGGACGATAGTCTAAACTGTTGTTCCCATGTGTTTTGCACCGTTTTGACCCGGACCCACTTCTGGACCTCTCCTGAGTTTTCAGAAAAACTGTAGGCACCGATTTTCCAAAAAAAAATCATGTTTCTTTTCCAAAAGAAAATAATTTCGTTTGCATGAGCGTATCTTCCATGCACGCATGCATCCATCCATGCATACATTATTGTTCAAATACCCATGCATGTATCATACATCTCTTCATGCATCCCATATCATGCATAAAGATTTCTTTTGCATGCATAATCATTGGCAAAAAACATGTCCAAAAAACAATGTGAAACGGGTCAAGCTTCAAGACCAAATCGTGGCTTCACTTTCTTCCACCAAGCATCATATCGGTGAGAGGTAGAAGAGACCTACAAATCTGTGAACTCCATTGTATCATTCCATGCTTACTGCCTAGATGGATGTCCCAAGCTGCACCAAGTCACGCTCAAGAAGCCTTTCCTCAACAACTGTGTTATAAGGAATGTCTTGTAGTTGAGAAAATTGTCACAGGACAGTAGGTAACTATAGAAAGGATCCATCGACAACGTTTGTTGCTCAGGGTGAAGATGGAAGCAATACAATCAATTTGGAGAATATCCCATGCGATCTGCCACTCTCTGAGATGAGCTATGAAGCTATAGAAGGATATATCACGAGATAAGACATCCTTGCAAAATTTGTGATAGCGCCTAGGCAATGGTTCTGAAAAAGCAATAGAAGGAGGCTGCATACCAGGCAAATCACTACAACAAACCAGTGGATTAGCGATGACCTAAATCCGTCGCTAATCCACCGTTAATCCATCGTTAGCAAGATTAGTGACGGATTAGCATCGAATTAGCGACGTATATCTTCCATCGCGATTTTTTCGACGCTAATAAGCGATGATATATATCCGTCACTCATTCCGTCGCTAATTAGCGACATACTATATCTGTCGCCAGTTTCCTCGCTAAGTTGCGACAAAATAAAGAATGACAACTTCTGTCTCAAGGCCGTCGTTACTAAACGATGACTTCGGTTTGGCGACGGATTTATATCCGTCGCTACCTTTAATGGTAATAATAAATAGCGACAGATATATCCGTCGTTAATCCGTCGCAAACAAGGAAATAAATTAAAAATAAATATTTGAAAATTAAATATCGAAAAAAAAATCTCGTACAATCTATATTTCCTATGAATAAAAAACAAAGTACACATAAAAATACATATAAAAGGAAACTAAAACAATTAATCGTTCCACTTTAAAATTCGCAAGTTATAATTATTTACAATGCAACATTTACATTTTAGAAACAAAAAGAAAGCACATTCAACACGTTAATCTAATCATCACCAAGATTTTGTGCGTCTTCTTATTCAATGCCTTGATCTGTCCCTTCAGCTCCACTACGCTAATTATCGTCAGCAACCTACACAAGAAAAGAAATGTCAATATTGATAAACAAAATATATTGAAATAAATTATATACTATATGTGATTCTATCATGAATGATATGTGTTCTATGTGAGTAAAAAAACTCTATATGTGATTATATCATGCTCATATGTGTTCTAAGGCAGTCAGAAAAACTCTATATGTGATTCTACCATGCTCATATGTGCTCTAAGGCAGACAAAAAGTTGTATATGTGATTCTATTATGCTCATATGTGTTCTAAGGCAGTCAAAAAACTGAATATGTGATTATATCATGCTCATATGTGCTCCAAGGCAGGCAAAAAATTGTATATGTGATTCTATCATGCTCATATGTGTTCTAAGGCAGGCAAAAAATTGTATATGTGATTATATCATGCTCATATGTGTTCTAAGGCAGTCAAAAAACTGTATATGTGATTCTCTCATGCTCATATATTCTAAGGCAGACAAAAAATTGAATATGTGATTATATCATTCTCATATGTGTTCTAAGGCAGTCAAAAAAACTTTATATGTGATTATATCATGCTCTTATGTTCTCTAAGGCAGTAAAAAAACTTTATATGTGATTCTATCATGCTCACATGTGTTCTAAAGCAGACAAAAAACAGTATATGTGATTATATCATACTCATATGTGTTCTAAAGCAGTAAAAAAAGTTGTATATGTGATTCTACCATGTTCGTATATGCTCTAAGGCAGTCAAAAAACTGTATATGTGATTCTATCATGCTTATATGTGTTCTAAGGCAGGCAAAAAACAGAATATATGATTATATCATGCTCATATGTGTTCTAAGGCAGTCAAAAAACTTTATATGTGATTCTATCATGCTCTTATGTGCTCTAAGGCAATCAAAAAACTGTATATGTGATTCTATCTTCCTCACATGTGTTTTAAAGCAGGCAAAAAACTGTATATGTGATTATATCATGCTCATATGTATTTTAAGGCAGTCAAAAAAACTGTATATGTGATTCTACCATGCTCATATATGCTCTAAGGTAGTCAAAAAAAACTTTAAATGTGATTTTATCATTGTAAACACCCCAAATTTTCATTCCTTCCCGATATATCCATCCATCATCACATTTCGGTTCTCCAAAATCAATGAAGGGCAAAATGGTCATTTTTTGAGATTGAACCTGGTAGAAAGTCTAAAACTTTATTCCTAAGTCTCAAAATTTCTCCATTTGGACTCAGAAATAGCTTCAAACTGCAAAATTTAAAAATCTTATCCTCGACAAGAAGCTAGAATTTCCAATTTTGAATTCAAAGCGGCATTTCAGGAAACATGTCTTTGCATAGCATTGCACGAGCATTTCACATCACCGCACTGCACAACATGTCATTTTGAGATCCAAAACTCCTGATTTTCAAAATTGTCAATCCAGATTTGATTTCTAAACTTTTCAAAATTGATTTCAAACCCCTGGGTTTTTAAAATTGCCAATTCTTTCCATTTTACCCCCAAGACTCCGAATTACAAAAGTCTTCTCAAGAAAACGATTTGAATAGTTTTGGACATTGATTTTTAAAATTTTCGTCGGTTGAAAAGAGGGGGGACACAATTTCAAATTCATAAGACATTATTTCAAACTTTTACAAAAAGGCTTCGAATTTCTCTGCATCTTTCTAAATTTTTCCCTGAAGAACCATTTTCTTCCAAGTTTTGAAATCAAACCAAAATTCACTTCGTGTTTTCTAAACTAGCCTATTATTGTGAAAATTCCAAAATATCTCATTTTGCTTTTATTTCAAATAAGTGACGTGGGACCCACCTCGAGGTGGTGTCACACTCAAATTCTCTAAAATTTCTCTTATTTTCAAAACAGTGCCCATTCGGGAGTGACACCGATTTATAAATTTTTTTTTATATATATATATTAATTTAACTCAATTTTAATAAAATAGTTAGTGGGCCCACGTAGGTGGCACCCCACTAAGACTATTTGCCAAGAAAAACAATTTTTTTTTATACTTCAAAAAGTTTTCAAATTTAGTTGAGGTGGCACCACCATAAAAAAGAAGAGAGAAAAAAAAGGAAAAAAACAAATTTGTTTTATCATTTTGTTTTATTTTTATTTATTTATTTATTATTATCACTTTTCAAACCCAAAACTTTTACTTTACCTAAGTTTCAAAATTTCTCCGGAGAAAGGGAGTCGTCCCCTCTCAAAACGATGAGTTCTCTTTTTCAATAGATTTCAAAAAATTTTAAAAGTCTGTTTTAAGGGTTATCAAGGTCGGCTAAAGAGGAGAAAAAAAGGGGATTCGAAGGAGAAAGCAAGGGCCGACTATTAAAAAGAGGAGGAGGGTCCAGCAAAGGGGAGCCCATCGGCGATTCCAGATCTCTTAACTCCCCTTTTTCACCACTTTCCCTCTCGGCTTGCAGGAGGTCGATGCCATCTGCAGATTCCAGCTCTCTTACTCCCTGCACCATCTTCTTCATCCCAGTCGATTGCCTTTCCTTCAGCCCACCAGCAGCCAGCTTCTTCAGCCTCTGCCAAATCAAGGTAAAGACCTTCCCTTTCACCTGTAGATAAAACACATATCATGTTCACACCAGGTGCATCGCAGGTCCATCGCATGTAATGATGTGGGCTGCGTTTGGGTTCATTCTCGCATGTTAGGAATCGATTACACCTCGCAATGGTGTTGTCGATTCACGTGAGTAACTGTGTTTGATGACTGTTTCCTCTAGAAATCCCAATACCCCTGTTTTAGCATCATAACGTTGAAGAGTAATGTTTCATCTGCAAAATTGTGCTTTTTAGGTTCATGTCCAGATTTTCTCACCTTGCCTACCACCGATTGCATGCTCGTTTAAGAGAATCGTTTTCACCAAAAGAAAAGGGGTTTTGGCAATAAAACAAATCTGATTTTCGTCACAAAGCTTGATTTGTTGTAACAAAATCTGATTTTTGCAATTGGATTCTTTTATCTAAAGCCTTTTCTTTGGTTTTGGCGCTTTTCCCTTTATCTCTTCTGTTTTCCAATATGCCTTCATGTTTAGCAATGTCATTGCTTCACCTCATTACAGTTTACGGTCCCAACATCCTCACATGATTTTTTTTTCTTCCTTTGTCGCACAGCATATCATGGGTTAAACGAGATCCCAAGGGATTCTTCGTAAAGCAAATGATGTCGTTAACCAGGGCACTACATAATAACTCAATGTCAATCTTGAAAATCTCATATCATTATTTCTGCTACTAGTTCTTCCTGTTTTTATCTTCCAGAACATCTTTTTAATATCATTACTAGTTGATTTGGTTTCATGAAGATGCTAACTACAGGGTATATTAGCAAACCATTCAGTTAACCATTCGTTCTTTTATTTTGTATCATTCAACTTGTTAGACTCAATAATGGCTGCCACATTGCCTGTATGTTTTTTTTTTCATTAGAGAAAGGTGTATAAAGCTCAACTTGCAGGGAATGACCTGTAGCCGATGGTCCCTTGGAGTGAATTTTTTTGTCACCTATGTGTTCTACTGCAGTCATACATTTCATCATTGTCTACCATCTGTTAAGCATGGTTTCGGTATTGATGGAAGTTCACTTCTTTGTTATATCCTCTACATTTAATGGCCCAACTCCATCTCATTTCTCTGTCTGTTATCAGTAAGGTAGTTTGTTAGATGTTTTGCATACAAATCATCAATTCGGTGGCTGTAAATGAGTTACCCTGTTACCTGTTCTTGTTATATATAATGATACCAAGCCTTTGGACTCAATTTTGATATTAACTAACCATAGTTACATGTGTAATATTCTATATATCCCCATTGGTAATATGACTGATTCTGCAAATAAGGACCTGTTGCCTTGTTTTAACACTCAGTCACAATAGCCATTCCCTGTACATTTTACTTATAGCCATCCATTCCTTTCCAGTACAGTTTTTTTTTTCTCTTTTAGCTTGTATTAGTATGTTAATAGGCTAACAACTCCTCCTGTGTACCACACGGTTGTAGCCCATCATACTCAGGTGCCTCACCCTTGGCGTGTCATGGACACCAAAATACATATATGGCATATAACACTACTACATGCCTTCATCCTCCAGGGTCGTCACCCCTTTTGCATTTGTGTCATATTGTATATTATTTGTCAACTTCCACACTCACTCACGGTAGGTCCAATAAATCTGCTTCTACTGTGCATACATCTCATTGCCATATGTCCATCACCATCGGTTACATTTAGATATGTATTTTCCTGTATTCTGTTCTATACAAACATTTATATATATATATATATATATATATATATTTTCTCTTTCATTTAGGTAGATACATTATTATACACTCAAATAGACACACTTTCGTATGTATACTCTATTTAATGCCATCATGACCTACACATTTCTCCTTTTGCATAAATGATATTCCTAAGTATGGCCCTGAAAATCTCTTACTTAGCATAGGCACAAGCTTAGGTCATCATGTATACATCTCATCATTAGTGTAGGTGCAATCATATGCGGCTTAGTACAAATGTGAGGTCTCCGATTTCTTTGCCTACTTTGTATTGTTATTTCTGGTATTAACTCATTTTGCAGGAAAGATCTGGAGGAGGCTGACTCTTTTAATTCTGTATTCCTTTTTTTTTTATTCATTTATTTTACTTTATGCCAGAGATGTAATAATCAAATTTTGGAATAATATTTACTTTCATTGCATAGATTAGGATGCGCACTTCATGCATTTTATTTCAAAATCACCGTGGATGTACACGAATGACACGTGCACCAACTCTTAGAGAGTTGATGAACTCGGTGGAGTCCATATTTATGGCCCTAGTCGGAATATGGACGAGACCCAGATCCATCATCATTCTACTAGTCACACTGAGCCTACACTCTTAGGCTATCTTCAAAATCGCACATCATATTTCCTGTTTTGCAAAATATTATGAATTAAATCAATTAAACTCTGAACATATTCATGGCCACAGTCAGAATATGTGAAGGATTTATTTTGACTTAATACACATTTTTCCAACAAAATCTCTCAGAAAATCTTTTCAAAGTACATTCATACATCCAAACCATCTGCATCATGGCATCATATGCTTTTCTCATGATTTTCTCGAGAAAACTTCATTCCATGGAAATCAGTTTCTCAAGAAACTTCTAAAATTTTCAAAGTTGGATTTTCCAAGTCAAGTTTTTCCGTGATGTTCCCTGGAAAATGTAATTTTCTTAAGATTCTTTTCAAAGGGAATTTCTCATGTTTCTCAAAAATCAAAATCGATTTCTAAGTGTTTTAAGGTTAAGATTCTCAGGGTTTCAATTTCCCGAGTTTCAATTTTCCTTCTCTAAAGAGGTTTTCAATGAATTTTGCTCATTTTCCTGAGAAACTTTTCAAAGCTAGACTTTTCCTAATCAACATTTTCTCTTCCAGTGTTCACCTTTTTCTCAAGAATCACTTCTATTTTCCCAAGATTTTCAACCATTCATGATTTTCCCAAATCTTCATAAATTTTCTCGCTATTTCAAATCCTTTTCATCAGAATTTCCTGAGAGACTGATTTCCACCTTTTTCCCGAGAAATGCTTTTCAACTCCCAATGTTTTCTAAGCATACATCATCTTTTTCCCAACTAGCATTTTACAAAATCTCATAGCATATGTCTGAATTCTCTGTGCATTTAGGATAGAACACGATTTCGATGATTTAACTAAGTCAAGCACAATTTTGGTCCTTAGTTCGATTACCCCTGTTAAAGGCGACAGGAACAGTCGAACCTCGTACCGACAGGTCGAGCCCCATCCCATGGATTTTCTCGCTATTTTCAAAACGGAGTCGAGTATTTCAAAACAATTTCCAAAATTCGGTCAAGTTTGAATCGTGAAAGCATTTTCCTCTCTCTCCCGCAAGGGAAGGGAAGAGGGAAAAAATTTTGCGACGATAACAGGTTTGGCGACCGAGATGGGACCTGTCCTTGTCTGATCAAAATCGTGTTCACAAAATGTCAGCTCTTTTACTTTTGATATCATGCGAACCTAGGAGCCTAGATTTTGACCTAGCTGACACTGATTGCATATAGCTTAGGCATGGTTTGGTAGGACCAGATTGAGGAGATATATTTCATGCTCACATAGACTTAGGTCTAAATATAACTCTCCTCAATTTAGGATCTGAATGCAAACAATGTATGCTTCTTCAAAGTTTTCAAAATCTATCTCTCTAGGATTTAGAGCCCTCTATTTCTTGCATGTGATCATCTTTTCAAACCTCAATTAACTATCATTACCCGGCCTTCACGTTGCTGGGCTCTCTTCCAGAACCCTAGTTCGGGACAGAGCCTCACAACTGGGCCAATTATTTGGGTTAACACCCCTCCTACCACGTACCACGGGCCACAGTCCAAAGTATATTAGTAGGCGCTTAAGGATGTTGGAAAACCTTACCTTAGAACCAGAGTTGAGATTATATGCCACGTACCTCGGATTTTAATTCGGGTATATCGACATAACTGGATTGGACAAAGATGATCTGAACCTAGAGTTAGGATTAGGGTCCTACAACTGTTTTTAAACTAATGCAATTAGAGTAAGCCTTTTAGGGAGTGTTGTATGTGCATGAATGTTTGTGCAAGATGTGATTGTTTGTATGTTACCTCTATTTTTCCCAAACTATTTTCAAATACCCATATTCTCATCCTTTTCTTTTATTTTCTCAAACCCTGGATGATTTTCTCAAATATCCCATTTCTTTCAAAACTCCAGGTTATTTTCCATTCTACCTTTCTACTGGATCTCGAATTTCCAACTGCATTTTATATCCTGCTTGCAAAAAATTTTCAAAATTTCCCACATTTTCCTAAGTCTCATTCTAAGTCTTTCTCTGTTTTTAGTTCGATGGCATCCTGTCAAGTCGATCCTATCTTTCCAGAAGGTCACATCTCCTACGAGGTGCGACAAGGTCGTCCTGAACATCGAGCCCTTAGCACCAAAACTTTCATTCCCCGGTGGTACTATTCTTGGCTCAAAAGCTTTTCCCGAATGTTCCCGGACCATTTAAGCGAGTGCGGATTAGAATTGGCGTCAGCAGTTGGAAAGCAGACCATCAACGACAATCTGATCCACGCAATGGCAGAGCGATGAAATCCACATACATGTACCTTCTGGTTCCTGTGGGGAGAGATGACCGTTTTAATGGATGAATTTTCAGAAATCATGGGATTACCAGAACCAGCTGGTCAACCAGGAGATCCGTTAGAGCATCAATTCCTGATCAATGTCAAGGGTTTGGACCCCCGAGAATCCTTAGCTCGCATGACAGACCGCCGATCTTGGCCCCTAATTCAGTTGGACGAAAATGAATATGTCAACCTGCTCGAGTTGTACCGCCAGTACGGGACCTTCGTTAAAACCAGCTCACTATCAAGGACAACTAAAGAAAGGGTTCAAAATGCAATGGTTCTATGCACTGTAGGATTAGCCCTCTTCCCAGACGGACAAAACTACATGGACATCAGAATAATCCAGCTTATGCAAAGATGGGGAAGTCGACAAACCAACCGTCTCTCCATAGCCATGGCAGCGCTTGCTTTCCTATATCGTGGTCTGACTCGTTTTTTACTTGGAGAATCCATCTTACTTGAAGGATGCATCTACGCGCTTCAATCCTGGTTCTTCCAGCATGTTCCAGCTCGAACAAACTCTTTCAGATACAATGGACAAGAACTCTTTCCAGTGACACAGTACCGGTCCATGATCGACAACATTCAAGAAGATGACGTAGTCTGGGATTACTTTGATCGACAATTGTCCCCTCCCAGATATACATACGCTTATGACAAGCGGTTCAAGTTGTTGGGACCATTCTTCTGCACTTACTACCAACCGGAGCGATGTGTTCGACAGTTCTCCCAAAGGCAGCAGTACATCGAAGCCAGATTGCTATCAGGGGCTATGGCAGAATTCGATCTCACTTCCGCACAATGGTCCGGGGCATATCATTCTGCCCGCTACAGATGGGATTCCTTTGTTTCTCTTAAAATCTTTCCTGGTCCTAGAGTGTCTGCCGACTATCATGAATGATGGCAAATTGTTTGTCCTCCACCTCTTTGTCAAGATCAATAAAAGTTCAATTTTCTTATTCCAATAAAATTCTCTCTTTCTATTGCGGTTTGACGACCTCGCCTAGGTAACAAGGCACATTTTTATTGTTTATTTCTCTTGTAAAAAGAATGACAACACAATTGTCGTGATTCTCGCGATGACTTAGTCCCTAGTAATGGGATATCTTTTTCAAATTGTCTACCATATTTTCAGCAAATATTTCTTTCAAAAACCAATTCCTTCAGAATCTAATCAGATCTTTGCCCTGTAGAGAGCATCTATAACATTTGATGGTTCAGACAAGATCAGGCAAAAGAACAACGACATCTCAATACTCGTCAGCCTCAGAAGAAAAGATGGGCTCCCCGCGATTCAAGAGGAGTCAAGAGCAGCAACAAGAGGATGATGGCATAGACCCGCAAATGTATGTCATGTTCCAAAAAATGATGAATAAGATGATGAATGAGCAGCCCGGGACCAGCTCAGAAAGAAATCCATTCAGAGAGAAGTTCCATAGTCACAGGGATAAGAAGGCTTCCAAAAAGCAAGTTCAGTCGGAAGAGATCTCAGACGAAACAGACTCAATCGAAGACACCGATGAAGAGTATGAAGTGCCTCCGGCATTTCAGAAATGGGGCCAAGAACAAAGGAAAAGCCGCAAATCAAAAAGTCAGGACGCAGAAAAGCCCCTGCAAGCACAGTTCAGGGAAATGGACCGAGTTGTTAAGGATCTCCAAGCCCGCGACAAGGGTAGGAAAGTCTTCATCAGCGAGGACTTCTATGACGGCTTAGAAGGGGATGATGATCTGAAGAACCTTCCCCAAAAATTCATCAAGTTCGACGGTTCTGGTGACCCGAAAGCTCATCTCTCCACTTTCTTTGCTGAGTGCTCGAGGTTCAAGAGGGACAACCGGGCACTATTTCTATGCTTCCCCCGTAGCTTGGAAGGAGTTGTGGCTAAATGGTATGCGAAGCATATCAATCCAATCGAGCTCAAGGAGTTCGACAAAGTTGTAAATCTGTTTATTGAACGCTTCTTGTTTAACACAGAGGCACTCCCAACATTGAGTCATCTTTGCAATCTAAGGTAGAATGAGAATGAAAAGGCACAAGACTTTATTCACAGATGGAGGTCAGTCTGTAACAAAATGAGAGATCCTATTTCAGAAAGGCATGCCCTATCATTGATCCTCAACAACTTTTCGCAACCATTAAAAGGATTAATCTCTACTGCACCATCCCGTACCTTTATTGAGTTGATCGAGAGAGCCGAATGACTCGAGCTGAGTGTGGAGAATGGAGTCTACGAAGGCTTCACTTTTTTAAAAAACAACCCTCAAGGTGAGCAAAAGAAGAAAGCTCATTTCACCTATTTTTGCCAATAACAACAACAACAGTCGAAGCCAGTACAAAGGGCAGAAGAAAGATTATTGCTACGTCGCAGGAAGTTCGAATAACAAAGGGGATCAGAAAGGAAAGCCTGCTTCTCAATACAGCAAGCCTCCTCAGTAGGATCAAGGGCCGAAACTGCGTGAGAAAACCAAACATAAAGGATGGAGCTATGACCGAAAGTTCACACCTTTAGACCAATCACTCGAAGATGTGCTCGAGTATATGTTGTCGAAAGAGATGGTCAAGTTGCCAAGACTGGTTGATCCGCCTGTGCCTATGGGGAAATGGCAAGATCAATTTTGCAAGTTCTATAGGACAGTGAGACCCAACACTGAGAACTGCTTTGTTCTCAAAAACATTGTGCAAGATCTTATTGATAAAACCTTTTAGTGGAAGGAGATGAAGAAGAGAAAATGGATATTCTAAAGCAGCCATTTCCTTCACACACTACAACAGTAGTATCTGAACAACCATTCTTGCCTCACGAACACATCAAGCCATGTTTTGTTCAAGATCTCCAAGTTCAACATCAGGTGTTAGTGCTACGACAAGCAGCTCCAGCTTCTAAGAAGATGAACCTAATCTCAGCATTCGGCAAGATGAAAGTTTTTGAAGCACCTGCAAAGTCATCCCCCAAGCCAAAGGGAATTCTTGATTTTCTCAATCAAATCATCAAGCCCAGGCCAGAAAATTTAAGTCAGAAGCCTTTGACCGCTCTGTCCAATGTTTTCATTCTTGACTTGGCCAAGAATTCCCACAAGCATCAGCAAATACTGGATGATCTACTCAGAAAGATTAAAGTTAAGCCCAATACCACACCCGAAGACATGGCACAAATTGTGAACTTCGCCATGACCAATGCGCCGATCACTTTCTCGGATGAGGACCTTCCAAAGCCTCATTCCTTTTATAATAATGCCTTGTACATTGTCGTTTGAGTCAGAGGAATGACAATACCACATGTGCTAGTTGATGGAGGTAGTAGCCTCAACATATGTCCTGAAATGACAGCAAAAGCATTAGGGATCAAGGACGAAGAATACATTCCGGATCCCATCACTATCTACGGATTTGACAACCATGGTCAAATGACCAAGGGCAAGATATTTCTGGAAGTGTTCATCAATTACTCATTGTACTCCGTCTTCTTTCATGTGGTTAATGTGCCACCCACCTACAACCTGCTGCTCAGAAGAATATGGATCCACAATGCAAACGCAATGACTTTCACTCTCCATCAATGTGTAAAATGGTCAAAAGGTGGAATGATTACAATAGTGCTAGGAAAAGACCCAAAAGAAAGGCTCCCGCAACCCATGATCCCTCAACCATCATTCACGGCGGATATCCCCAGCATCAGAGAGAGCGAAGAAATCAATCTCGGAGAAAATCGAGAAATACTCCAGACATCTTCAGAATTAGCTCTGCACACCATAGCCATGACCCGATGGAGAGGTCCTCAATTCTTCAAGATTGGAGGCCGGATCAACTACAATACTATTAAAGATCATCCGTTGTTTCCACAATTCATGAAGGCAAGAAAGGGATTTGATTTACTCCTAAAGCATGGTTATCAACCCTTTAAAGGACTGGGCAAAAATGAAGATGGCCGCATAGAGCCAGTGATCAAGAAGCATCGTCCCCACAGAGCAGGACTAGAGTTCTCCGGCGGAAGCTCACCAAAGAAGACTGTTTTTGTCAAAGGGGTACATTGAAGACCATTTGTTATTTTCTTTCTATTCTTTCCCAAATAAATGTCTCATTTTATTAATGTCTCTGATAAACTCAAAATCAATAAAATTTCAAGATTCTTTGTTTATCTGGATGCCATCTGTCGCCTTTTCGTCTATCTCTTCATTTTATGATTTTAATGTCATTTTATGCATAGTTCTCTTCAAATGATTGCTTGACTTATGATGGGCGATTTCATCTGAATCAAATTTCTTATCCAAAATTTCAGAATGTCTTCCCGAGCAATCAAGAAGCTCGTTTTCAATCTTAAGGCTTTTTAGAAGTCGGCAGCAATTCATAGAGTCAAAGCAAGCACTGAAGATGACAAAGTTGCAAAGCAGTCAGATGATTATGCAAAATTTGACCAGTCTCTTTAGGAATTACCAGAGTTCGCCGCAGTTCAGAAGCAGGACGAACCATCTCCTTTAGTACAAGATCCAACTGAAGATGTCAATATCGGTTCAGAGGACAATTCCAAAATTCTCCAGATTGGAACCAGTCTGAGTCTGGAAGAGAAGGAAAGGCTTACAAATTTTCTCAGACAACATGAAGAAGTGTTCCCATGGACATATGAAGATATGCCGGACTTAGACCCCAAATTGGTCGAACACCGCCTCGTTTTGAAGCCAGATGTTAAGCCAGTTAAGCAGAAGTTGAGAAAAATGGATCCCAGAATAGAACAACAAGTCAAAGAAGGACTTGAAGATTTGCTCAAAGTAGGATTCATTCGAACTATTGCCTACCCAGATTGGTTAGCCAATATTGTCGTTGTTCCAAAGAAAAGCGGCAAAGTGAGAATTTGCATAGACTTCAGAGACCTCAATAAGGCAACTTCGAAGGATGATTATCCACTTCCAAGCATCGATCTTCTAGTCGACAGCACGACAAAACACACCATGTTTTCTTTCATGAATGGATATTTCGGCTATAATCAGATTAAGTTGGCCACCTGTGACCAATCCAAAACCTCCTTCACTACGCCTTGGGGCACTTTCTGCTATACAGTTATGCCTTTTGGGCTCAAAAATGCTGGAGCAACATATCAATGGGCAATGACCGTTATCTTTCATGATCAGATGCGCAAAATCATGGATGCGTATGTTGATGATATCCTCGTGAAATCTAAAGAGGAAGAAGATCACCTCGAAGCTCTTGACCAAGTGTTAAAGTGACTCATTCTTTACAAGTTAAGGCTTAACCCACAAAAGTGTGTCTTTATAGTCGAATCAGGCAAACTGTTGGGTTTTTTGGTCAGCAAAAAGGGAATTCAAGTTGACCCAGCCAAAGCAAAGACTATCATTGATATGCCGCCCCTGAAGAATCTCAAAGAACTGCGTAGCCTTCAGGGATGCATGCAATCAATCCAACAATTTATTTCCAACTTGGCAATGAGATGCGAGCCTTTCAATCACTTGCTCAGAAAAAGAGTGAAGTTCGAATGGGGACCATAGTGTCAGCAATCGTTCGATCGGATCAAGAAGTATCTTCTCAATCCTCCCATTCTGAAACCGCCAGAATTGGGGAAACCCCTTTTGTTATACATCTCAGTCAATCAAGTCGCATGCAACGGATTCTTGGCACAGTATAAAGAAGGCAGCTTGATAGAGCACGCCATTTATTATGTGAGTAAAACTTTCATAGACTATGAAAAGAAATACTCTCAAATAAAGAAGACCTTCCTAGCTCTGGTGTGGATGTGTCAGAAGCTAAGACACTACCTGCTGTCATCTGAAGTCAAAATCTTGTCCAAACTCAATCCTCTCAAATACATCTTGGAGCAACCCTTCCTCAGCGGATGAGTCGCCAAATAGCAAGTCTTACTGATGCAGTCTGACCTAGAATATGTCTCGCAGCAATCAATAAACGGTCAAGCAATCGCAGATCAATTGGCAGATTTTCCTCTGGCAGAAGAGGTGAAAGTCGAAGATGATTTCCCAGACGAGCAAATATGCAATATCCAGCAATACCCAGTCTGGAATTTATTTTTCGACGGTTCCAAAAATATGGCTGGAATAGGCATCAAAATCTTGTTAATCACTCCAGAGAAGGAGATGATTCCATTTTCTCTCAAGTTAGATTTTCAATGCACCCACAATATGGCCGAGTATGAATCCCTGATTCAAGGTATAAAGATTCTACTAGACTTTAATGTTAAGAGAGTGCACGCTTACGGTGACTCATTACTCGTTTTCAATCAAGTCTGAGCCGAATGGCAGGTCAAAGATAAGAAGCTATTTCCTTATCATAAAATCATTTCAGCTCTTGTCAGCAATTTTGAAGAATTTCAGCTCTTTCATATCAAGAGAGACTTTAATCAAGTGGCTGATAGTCTAGCCAGTTTAGGCTCCATTATGACATTAAAACATGGAGAATCTTGTCGCTCTTTCGAAATTGGCAGACTTGACCAACCTGCTTTCCTTCCAACAGAACAAGTACACCAAGCTGAGCAAAAGAAGAAGCCTTGGTATTACAATATCAAAAATTTCATAGAAACCGGTGAATTTCCTCCAGAACTCTCAAAGAAAGAGCAGCAAGCAATCCAGCGTATGTCTACCCGATATTTCATTCTGGCCAATGTCCTCTATCGTCGTGGATTCAGTTCAGAATATTCCAGATGTTTAGATGAAGACGAAGCCAAAGCGGTCGTACAAGAAGCACACGAAGGCATCTGTGGTGGTCACGTCGGCTACCAAACCCTTGTCAAGCAGATCATCAGAGCAGGTTACTATTGGAAGACTATGCAGCAAGACTGTTATCAATATGTGAAGAAGTGTATTCAATGCCAGATACACGCACCTTCTATGCATGCTTCGACAACATATTTACAATCTGTTGTCTCTCCATGACCGTTCTCTATGTAGGCCTTCGATGTCATAGGTCCCATCACTCCATCCGCTTTAAATGGCCACAAATACTTCTTTGCCGCAACAAAATATTTCACCAAGTGGGTAGAAGCTATCACTCTTCGCACAGTAGAAGACCGACACGTGGTCTCTTTTATTCACAAGAGCATCCTTTGCCATTTCGGCATCCCACATGACATCGTGTCAGATAATGGTAGTCACTTCAAGAATGAAAAGATGAAGACATTCTGCTCAAAATTCAAAATCTATCATCATTTTTCTGCTCCCTACTATCCTCAAGAGAATGGTCAGGCAGAAGCTACCAACAAGATTTTAATTCGTATCTTGGAGCGAACTGTGGAAACATGCCGTGACTGGCATGAGAAGATTCATGATGCACTATGGGCCTACCAGACCACTATTCACATTCCAACGAATGCTACCCCATCAAAATTGGTCTATGGAGCAGAAGTAGTATTGCCGCTACATGTTCAGAAGCCCACTTTGAAATTTGCATCACTGCTAGAATTACCTCTCGATCAATACCAGCAGCAGTGACTGGTACAACTAGACTTACTCGACGAGAGAAGGCTAAAAGCAGCAAAGCATGCTCAATTCTATCGCCAGAGAGTAGCCAGGCAGTATGCGAAGTTTATCATCGAAAGAAGATTCAAAGTCAATGATTTAGTACTTCGATCCACAACTTATCTCAAGCATCATCCTGGCGGGAAATGGTCACCAAATTAGAAAGGTCCATATGTCGTCAAAGAAGCATTACCTCGCAACTCATATCGGCTCATCAACGCCGATGGGGTAGAATTACCAGATCCCATTAATGCTCGACACTTGAAAAAGTTATATATACTTGAAACATTTATTCTTCTCTTGTAATCCTCCCATTTTCTTCAAATAATGATCAAACTTTCATTTCTCAGTTACACTGGGGCATTTTTAAAAATTTTGTTCTGTATGCAAGCAGGATAAACAAAATTCCTCATTTCACGCACTTGTGCATTCATGTGCATCAATTTGCATTCAACTGCATTAATAACAATCTGGTCAGTATTGGGATTTCAACAAACAGTCCCATCACAATTCCTAATGATTCAAGATTGAAAGACAATCACCAATATTGAACCAAAATCCAGTGCTCGAACTGGTATTATTTCAAAATCCAGTGCTCGAACTAGTATTATTTCAAAATCCAGTGCTCGAACTGGCATTATTTCAAAATCCAATTTCCAAGTTGATCTACTTTTCTTTTGAAAAACCGAGTTCCGACTCGGGTTTTCCTTCAAATCATTTTTTTTTCTCTTTTGAAGATCTGAGTTCCGACTCAGGTTTTCCTTTAAATTACTTTTTCTTTTGAAGAACCGAGTTCCGACTCGGGTTTTCCCTAAAATCATTTTCCTTTGTTGATCCGAGTTCTGACTTGTGATTTCTTTACCTTATTCGAGCTCTTCATTTCCTTTTGTTGATCCGAGTTCTGACTCGTGATTCGAGCTCCGATTCGAGCTCTTCATTTTCCTTTGTTGATCCGAGTTCCGACTCGAGATCTCTCTATCCTATTCAAGCTCAGATTCGAGCTCTTCATTTTCCTTTGTTGATCCGAGTTCCGGCTTAAGATCTCTCTATCTTATTCAAGCTCAGATTCGAGCTCTTCATTTTCTTTTGTTGATCCAGGTTCTGACTCGAGATCTCGCTACCTTATTTGAGCTCAGATTCGAGCTCTTCATTTTCTTTTGTTTATCCGGGTTCCGACTCGAGATCTCTTTATTTATTCAAGCTCTGACTCGAGCCCTTTATTTTCCTTTGTTGATCCGGGTTCCGACTCAAGATCTCTTTATTTATTCGAGCCCTGACTCAAGCCCTTTATTTTCCTTTGTTGACCCGGGTTTCGACTCGTGATCTCTGTATTTTATTCGAGCTCTGACTCGAACTCATCATTCTCCTTTGCTAATCCAAGTCATTTTGGTCCTCAGGGTCTGTTAATTGCTCAAATTTGATATTTTGCCCACCAATTTTCAATTCAAATCTTCAGATCATTCAATTCTTCAATCTTGACCCCTGGGTCACCCAATTTCCAATTTCAAATTCCAATTACCAAATTCTCAATTTCGACTTTCGGGTCATCAATTTCCAATTTTGACCACTAGGTCACCCAATTTCGACCTTCGGGTCACTCAATTCTCATTTTTGACCTTCGGGCCACACAATTTCGACCTTTTGGTCAACCAATTCTCAATTTCGACCGTTAGGTCATCCAATTTCGACCTCCGGGTCATCCAATTGCCAAACAATCAATTTTTCAATTTTCAATTTCGACCTTTGGGTCAATCAATTTCAATATCCAATTTCAATCATTTTATCTTGCGAGAGACCCTTTTTAGGGAGAGTTCGAGGGAGCTCGTTCTTTTCACATGCTATCCAATTCGTTCACTTAGCCCCTTTTCAGGGAGAGTTTAAAGGGACTCGCATCTTTGTGAACCGTTTGCAAAACAATTTCCAATTTCACACAAGGAACCCTTTCATAGGGAGAGGCTCGACGGAGACTCGCTTTTCTCGTGACCCCCCAATTTCATACTAGGCCATTTTCGTTATGGAGGACTCTCTTTTTAGGGAGAGTGTGATGGACTCGTTCCTTTCATGACCCAATTTCCTGACCTCACTATTATCGGCCCCTTTTCATAAGAGAAACCTAATATTAGGGAGCTTTGACGAAAGCTTAATTTCTTTTCGAAAGTTTGTTTTGCAAACACCTCCTCTTCAGGGAAGAGAGGAGTATTTCCCATTTCCCATTCAGGTAAGGGCTAAGCCTCAGTCTCTCTTTTTGGGGAAAAAGAGAGGAGAATTTTCATCACAGATGTGTTGCGCCGGACCTCAAACGCTCTCCTTCACCAAGGATTTCAAGAATGTTTTGTCAATTTGTCAATCAATTACCTATTGATTTCAAAACTCTATTTCTATCTCAGCTTACCTTTAGCATTACTTCCAAAAGAGTGAAGTTTTTGCGAAAAGAGATTCAAAATTCAAATTCTTTTTATTTGGCCAACCAAAAGGATGAAGGATAAATCCTCGATATGGCCAGAAAAGAAGATTCAACGTAATTGAAAAGCCGTAGGTGATTGATATCGATCGCAGTTATGGCATAACTCTAAAGATTATTCTTGTAAAGACGAGGCAGTGAAAATATCCTAAGCACCAGAAAAAGAGAGAAATCACCCAAGCTGCCATTAAATATCCGCAAAAGGGATCTCTCAATTATCGTCAAGATGAAGGCGAATTAAGCAAGTAGACCTTCGGGGCCAAAGAAGATTTGAAACATCTCCAAGATGACGGAGTTTGTGACGAATCCTTCCAGGGAAAGTCCAAATAACTGTCGAGATGAAGACAGATGCGATGAACCTCCCGACAATCCCTAAAAGATATTTAATTTCAGCTATCATCCAAAGATCTCTGAACCCATGAGCCAACATCATCCAAGAAGGATCGAAATATCTCCAAGTTGAAGGAGTTTGTGACGTACCCTTCCAAAAAGAGAACAAGAGAGGAAAAAGAAAGAGAGAAAAAGTTAGAACATCTTCAAAATGAAGGAGAATGTAGCCAAAACCCAAGAGAGCTCAAAAGAGTGTAGAAAGATTATCATGAGAGAAGCTCCCAGGATATCAAACTGCCAAATCGATCAAGAATCCTCTTTAATTTTGTGAAATTCTATTATCAATATCCTTTCATCAATTGCTTTCACAATACTAAATTCTCTTTCCTGTTCATATCAAGGAAATTGATAGCTTCCTTGAAGAAGGTCAATTGCAAACAATTTGGATTTCAAATCTCGATTCTACGAAGTCAATCTCGTTTGGAGGTAATACTTCAGGTAGAAAAGAAAGAATATTTTGCAACAATGTGTATCATTTTCAAATACTTTGAATCAACAACAGAATTCTCAACATTTTGATGATATTTTCTAGCTATCTTGACGTGAAGTTAGAGCTTGATGTCTGTTTTTGACACATTCTGACACCAATTTTAAATCCCTCTGGAGGAATTGATTCCTTCCCTTCTTTGAGAACGTGAGCTATCAGATTCACACACTTCCCTGTGTCCTCACTGTCCCACCATAGACAGTCGAACCACCAATCATTTTCTCGCAAAAGGCAATTTCAAAAGCTGATTTAATCTCAGAAATGAGGCACCCAAGATCAACCCCTTTTCAAGCTTTAGGGACCCCATTTTCCTTCCTTTTGCAAAACCCCTGTCGAATTTATTGTGCAAAATCCGAAGGTTCCATCATACCATTCCATTTTCCGCCCGATCAGGACAAGGGTACAAACCTGAGCCTCAGTCAAAGAGGTATCCATTTTCCGCTCGATCAGGATAAGGGTACAAACCTGAGCCTCAGTCAAAGAGGTATCCATTTTCTGCCCGATCAGGATAAGGGTATAAACCTGAGCCTCATTTGATAAGGTATTCCATTTTTCGCCCGATCAGGATAAGGGTACAAACCTGAGCCTCAGTCAAAGAGGTATCCATTTTCCACCCGATCAGGATAAGGGTATAAACCTGAGCCTCAGACAAAGAGGTATCCACTTTCCGCCCGATCAGGATAAGGGTATAAACCTGAGCCTTCTTTGATGAGGTATTCCATTTTCCGCCCAATCAGGATGAGGGTACAAACCTGAGCCTCATTCAAAGAGGTATTTCATTTTCCGCCCGATCAGGTCAAGGGTTCAAACCTGAGCTTCGTTCTATGCGAGGTATTTCTGTCCCATCCAGGATAAGGGCAAAAACCTGAACTTTGCTCTCATAGAGTGAATCTTTCCTCTTCGTTCTCCATTTCATATCTACCATCTTCACCGGGCTAATTTCTTCATACCCAGTCAGATCCTTCTAACTTGGGCATTTTTTTTATAGCCCAAATTTGGTGTGTTTTTCTTTGACACTAAGCCCGGCCATGAGCCGGCTTAGTAGCAAAGAGGGGCATCTGTAAACACCCCAAATTTTCATTCACCTTCCTGATATATCCATCCATCATCACATTTCGGTTCTCCGAAATCAATGAAGGGCAAAATGGTCATTTTCTAAGATTGAACCTGGTAGAAAGTCCAAAATTTTATTCCTAAGTCTCAAAATTTCTCCATTTGGACTCAGAAATAGCTTCAAACTGGAAAATTTCAAAATCTTATTCTCAACAAGAAGCTAGAATTTTCAATTTTGAATTCAGAGCGGCATTTCAGGAAACATGTCTTTGCATAGCATTGCACAAGCATTTTACATCACCGCACTGCACAACATGTCATTTTGAGATCCAGAACTCCTGATTTTCAAAATTGTCAATCTAGATTTGATTTCTAAACTTTTCAAAATTGATTTCAAACCCCTAGGTTTTTAAAATTGCCAATTCTTCCCATTTTACCCCCAGGACTCCGAATTACAAAAGTCTTCTCAAGAAAATGATCTGGATAGTTTTGGACATTGATTTTTAAAATTTTCGTCGGTTGAAAAGAGGGGGGACACAATTTCAATCTCATAAGACATTATTTCAAACTTTTACAAAAAGGCTTCGAATTTCTCCACATCTTTCTAAATTTTGCCCTGAAGAACCATTTTCTTCGAAGTTTTGAAATCAAACCAAAATTCACTTCGTGTTTTCTAAACTAGCCTATTATTGTGAAAATTCAAAAACATCTCATTTGGCTTTTATTTCAAATAAGTGACGTGGGACCCGCCTCGAGGTGGTGTCACACTCAAATTCTCTAAAATTTTTCTTATTTTCAAAACAGTGCCCATTCGAGAGTGGCACCGATTTATAATTTTTTATATATATATTTATTTAACTCAATTTTAATAAAATAGTTAGTGGGCCCACGTAGGTGGCACCCCACTAAGACTCTTTGCCAAGAAAAACAATTTTTTTTTTATACTTCAAAAAGTTTTCAAATTCAGTTGAGGTGGCACCACCTTAAAAAAAAAACAGAAAAAAGGAAAAAACCAAATTCGTTTTATCATTTTTTTTGTTTTTTATTTTTATTTATTTATTTATTATTATCACTTTTCAAACCCAAAAAAAAAAACTTATCCTCTGGCTGAAGCAAATGATGTCGTTAACCAGGGCACTACATAATAACTCAATGTCAATCTTGAAAATCTCATATCAGTATTTCTGCTACTAGTTCTTCCTGTTTTTATCTTGCAGAACATCTTTTTAATATCATTACTAGTTGATTTGGTTTCATGAAGATGCTAACTACAGGGTATATTAGCAAACCATTCGTTCTTTTTATTTTGTATCATTCAACTTCTTTTGCTTATTTGCATCTGCGTTTTCCTTGTTACTGAAGTTTTTTTTTTATGTTGATAACGAACCCATCATGTGGGTCTTGTTTTATTGCTATCTAATTTGCTTCAGCCAGAGGATAAGTTTTTTTTTTTGAGATCACAGGGGTGATAAAAAAACTTGATGATACGCAAGTTATACTTGGGTTAGACTCAATAATGGCTGCCACATTGCTTGTATGTTTTTTTTTCATCAGAGAAAGGTGTATAAAGCTCAGCTTGCAGGAATGACCTGTAGCCGATGGTCCCTTGGAGTGAATTTTTTTGTCACCTATGTGTTCTACTGCAGTCATACATTTCATCATTGTCTACCATCTGTTAAGCATGGTTTCGGTATTGATGGAAGTTTACTTCTTTGTTATATACTCTGCATTTAATGGCCCAACTCCATCTCATTTCTCTATCTGTTATCAGTAAGGTAGTTTGTAAGTTGTTTTGCATACAATTCATCAATTCAGTGGTTGTAAATGAGTTACCCTCGTACCTGTTCTTGTTATATATAATGATACCAAGCCTTTGGACTCAATTTTGATATTAAATAACCATAGTTACATGTGTAATATTCTATATATCCCCATTGGTAATATGACTGATTCTGCAAAAAAGGACCTGTTGCCTTGTGTTAACACTCAGTCACAATAGCCATTCCCTGTACATTTTACTTATAGCCATCCATTCCTTTCCAGTACAAATTTTTTTCTCTTTTAGCTTGTATTAGTATGTTAATAGGCTAGCAGCTCCTCCTGTGTACCACACGGTTGTAGCCCATCATACTCAGGTGCCTCACCCTTGGTGTGTCATGGACACCAAAATACATATATGGCATATAACACTACTACATGCCTTCATCCTCCAGGGTCGTCACCCCTTTTGCATTTGTGTCATATTGTATATTATTTGTCAACTTCCACACTCACTCACGGTAGGTCCAATAAATCTGCTTCTACTGTGCATACATCTCATTGCCATATCTCCATCACCATCGGTTACATTTAGATATGTATTTTCCTGTATATTGTTCTATACAAACATTTATATATATATATATGTATATATTTTTTCTCTTTCATTTAGGTAGATACATTATTATACACTCAAATAGACACACTTTCGTATGTATACTCCATTTAATGCCATCATGACCTACACATTTCTCCTTTTGCATAAATGATATTCCAAAGTATGGCCCTGAAAATCTCTTACTTAGCATAGGCACAAGCTTAGGTCATCATGTATACATCTCGTCATTAGCGTAGGTGAAATCATATGCGGCTTAGTACAAATGTGAGGTCTGTGATTTCTTTGCCTACTTTGTATTGTTATTTCTGGTATTAACTCATTTTGCAGGAAAGATCTGGAGGAGGCTGACTCTTTTAATTCTGTATTCCTTTTTTTTTATTCATTTATTTTACTTTATGCCAGAGATGTAATAATCAAATTTTGGAATAATATTTACTTCCATTGCATAGATTAGGATGCGCACTTCATGCATTTTATTTCAAAATCACCGTGGATGTACACGAATGGCACGTGCACCAACTCTTAGAGAGTTGATGAACTCGGTGGAGTCCATATTTATGGCCCTAGTCGGAATATGGACGAGACCCAGATCCATCATCATTCTACTAGTCACACTGAGCTTACACTCTTAAGCTATCTTCAAAATCACACATCATATTTCCTGTTTTGCAAATTATTATGAATTAAATCAATTAAACTCTGAACATATTCATGGCCACAGTCAGAATATGTGAAGGATTTATTTTGACTTAATACACATTTTTCCAACAAAATCTCTCAGAAAATCTTTTCAAAGTACATTCATACATCCAAACCATCTGCATCATGGCATCATATGCTTTTCTCATGATTTTCTCGAGAAAACTTCATTCCATGGAAATCAGTTTCTCAAGAAACTTCTAAAATTTTCAAAGTCGGATTTTCCAAGTCAAGTTTTTCCGTGATGTTCCCTGGAAAATGTAATTTTCTTAAGATTCTTTTCAAAGGGAGTTTCTCATCTTTCTCAAAAATCAAAATCGATTTCTAAGTGTTTTAAGGTTAAGATTCTCAGGGTTTCAATTTCCCGAGTTTCAATTTTCCTTCTCTAAAGAGGTTTTCAATGAATTTTGCTCATTTTCCTGAGAAACTTTTCAAAGCTAGACTTTTCCTGATCAACATTTTCTCTTCCAGTGTTCACCTTTTTCTCAAGCATCACTTCTATTTTCCCAGGATTTTCAACCATTCATGATTTTCCCAAATCTTCATAAATTTTCTCGCTATTTCAAATCCTTTTCATCAGAATTTCCTGAGAGACTGATTTCCACCTTTTTCTCGAGAAATGCTTTTCAACTCCCAATGTTTTCTAAGCATACATCATCTTTTTCCCAACTAGCATTTTACAAAATCTCATAGCACATGCCTGAATTCTTTGTGCATTTAGGATAGAACATGATTTCGATGATTTAACTAAGTCAAGCACAATTTTGGTCCTTGGTTCGATTACCCCTGTTAAAGGTGGCAGGAACGGTCGAACCTCGTACCGACAGGTCGAGCCCCATCCCATGGATTTTCTCGCTATTTTCAAAACGGAGGTGAGTATTTTAAAACAATTTCCAAAATCCGGTCAAGTTTGAATCGCGAAAGCATTTTCCTCTCTCTCCCGCAAGGGAAGGGAAGACGGGAAAAATTTTGCGACGATAACAATAATGCTCATATATGTTCTAATTAAGGTAGTCAAAAAAACTTTATATTTGATTCTATCATGCTCTTATGTGCTCTAAGGCAGTAAAAAAACTTTATATGTCATTCTATCATGCTTACATGTGTTCTAAAGCAGGCAAAAAACTGTATATGTGATTATATCATGCTCATATGTGTTCTAAAGTAGTCAAAAAAACTGTATATGTGATTCTACCATGCTCATATATGCTCGAAGGTAGTCAAAAAACTGTATATGTGATTCTTTCATGCTCATACGTGTTCTAAGGCAAGCAAAAAACTGAATATATGATTATATCATGCTCATATGTATTCTAAGGCAGTAAAATAGACCTTATATGTGATTCTATTGTGCTCATATGTGTTCAAAGACAGTAAAAATATTATATAAAAGGTCAGTATTGATAAACAAAATATACTAAAATAAATTATATCAAATGCACCTAAGTTAAGGCAATCAAAGTTATATGAAATCTAACGACATGCAATATATCGCATGAAACTTTGATACCTGAGAAACACCTGCAATTGAAGTTTCCCTATTCAGCAAAAACTGTTGAACTCAGCTCGGAGAACGTCAACGATGGTTTAATGGAAGTAGTCATACATTGTGTCCTTAACGATCTGGCGCACATAATCACCGAAAAAAATAGGATGCTTGGAGCTTATGTCGACGGAAGGAGTCTGTGAGCCGTGACTGGAGGAAGCAACGACAAGTGAGGTTTTCATATTACTCCCAAACCTGAACACACGACCATTTTTGAGTTCACCTACTGCAGTCACCCATGCTGCAGGATCAACTGATGGATGTTGAGTAGAGTCATCATCAAATCGCTCTACCATCTGTTGCTCATATATATATATTGATGAGTTACCATTTTCTTCAGGTGTCTCCCAAAAGTCTTAGATCCACCTGTGTGTAGATGGGCTTCGGGCATTTTTGCTCGATTTTGTGCAGCCTTTGCAGAGCGATTTTGAAATGCATCCCCCGCCCACTTGTTGCACATTCTCTCTCAATAATCTCTCCTAATAGTAATAGGGTCATGGCCCTTCCACTATAGTAGATAATCTATTCCGCCAGATGCTTTTTTGATGCAGTCTTCATATTGTGCAGCGTGTCTGCAAATCGATTGGCAGCTACCCTCTACCATATCTTCCTTGCATCATATTTCTCCATCGTAGTTGCGAAGCAATTCAAAGCCTATATATATTTTCAGAAAGTTAGTAGACATGACTATAAAAAAAAATATTAAACACATTAACTATGACAAACAACGGTATATCGTGAATGAGGACCATAATCTGTATATCACCTCTTTTGGATACTCTTTCCATTAAGCAACCGGTCCTGGTAGATGTTGAAGAAGTGAATTCCTAATCTCGCGTACTACTTCTTGTGGCTCAAACCTTGTGTTGCACATGAATTGGTACATAGTAAATATCAATATACATTATTTATAATATATGCAATAAGTGAAAATGAAATACTTATGGTCGATTATTGATATACACTATTCGAATGAGTCTTCTTGTGCCAGACTAAGAAGACTCTGCATCCTATATTGGCTCCTGACTTGTATAATCAACTGGTGTAGGTGGGTCATGTACAGACGAAACATCATCTATAAAAAAATATGTTAGAAATTCTCATAATGCACATTTCAACTAATCAAGCATTCAATTAGTTAAATAATATACCTATCACAGAAGCCCGTGAAGATGAAGGCTGGGTCTGGCTACTACTAGATGAACGACCACTGTAAGCTCCACGAACCATATTCTATCAAATAAAAAATGTCATACAATACATTCAAATAATTCGCATCAAGTATTACAATACATTCAAAATAATTCAAATCATTGAAATACCTGCAAATCATTCACATCATTGCAATACATTCAAATCATTCACATCAAGTATTGCAATACATTCAAATCATTCGCATCAAGTATTACAATATATTCAAATCATTCGCATCAAGTATTGCAATACATTCAAATCATTCACATCAAGTATTACAATACATTCAAATAATTCAAATCATTCACATCAGGTATTGCAATACATTCAAATTATTCGCATCAAGTATTACAATACATTCAAATAATTTAAATCATTCACATCAAGTATTGCAATACATTCAAATAGAGGTTTGTATTACAAGATTTTGCTCACTAGCTTGAGAATTCTTCCACATCACTTGTTTGACTTTCATATTCTTCTTCTTCTTCTTCATCTTCTTCTTCATTGTTTGCCCATCCACTTGGTATATCATTTGGATCACATTCTTTTATGAATGTTTCATCAACCAATGGAGATATGACATACATATCATGCACAACATCGTGACCATAAGAGAAGTCATAGATATCATCTGATTGATAGTAATCACTGTCTTCAACTAACTTGTCTTCTTGTAACTGATCATACTCAGGGTATAGTTTGGACTTCACCTTGCAAACTGCCCACCATTCATTTCTATCTGACTTTTTTGTACTTCAATATGAAGTATAATAAACTTGTTGAGCTTGTGAGGCTAATATGAATGGTTCATATGTTCCAAACCTTGATTTATGATTCACCTCCATAATGTCTGAGGCTTTGTCAAGTCTTGTTGCAGTTGGATCAAACCAATGACACTTGAATAAAGTTACCCTATTATTTATGCCTAAGTAAGTCAACTCCATTATTTTCTCTATAACACCATAGTAATCATGTTCATTTTCACCGTAGCTGCTACCCTTGACACACATGACACTATTCATCATTGATTTGTTTATATCGTAATATTTTGTATAAAATCGATAACCATTTACGATGTACCCGTTGTAACATTGCATAACTTTGGTCAGACCATTTTCTAAATCACATATTCCTTGATCGTTAACATCACCGTGGCGGACCTACACACAAACATAAATAATGATTGTGATCATGATCAATTAAGTAACTTAGTATTGTTTACAAGTACACAATTTATGTTAGCGTCCTTACCAACCGTTTCAACCACTCCACAAACTTAGTTTCACGTTCTTTTTGTACTTCTGCATTAGTGAGATGTGAAACTTCTCTTCGCAACTCCAGATCAAATCGTCTGCAAACCACAAATACTTATATTACTAAACCATGTATGCACGTATAGAACATAAAAGGATTTATAATTATGTTGCGTCTACATATACTTACTCGATGTATGGGTCGATCGCTGAGCAATTAAAAAGAATATAGATATGTGTTGCATCTTGCTCTCGATCTGTCAAGAGTCTTGATCGGCAACTACCAAATGCATGCTCAAGTGGTTGAAATATCGACAGCTTGTCAGCTACAGTAAATTGTTATCCATCATCATTACGAGGCGGACATGAGTAACGTGTTGAAATGTGAGGCTCAAAGTACATAGATGAGAAATTTGAAATCTCTTCTAAAGTGTACGCCTCACAAATAGAGCCTTCTACTTTTGCTCTATTACAAACCTTTTTTTTAGGTCAAACATGCATATGTCAAAAATATACATTTCAAATTTGAAATATTTGTTATTGAAGAGACAAATATAAGAAAACACATACCTTTCAAATGGGTACATTCATCGATATTGCACAGGGCCACCAACCCTTAGTTCATATGGCAAATGTATGATCAAATGTTCCATAACATTGAAAAATGTTGGCGAAAAAATCTTTTCTAGCAGACAAACAATGGTGATGACAGAGTCCTCGAGATTCTTTACATCAAATACTACGACTTTCGATGCGCACAATGTTCTAAAAAATCTACTCAACTCAGACAATATCCCTCATATAGGTTTGTCTAACATATCATGGAATGCTAGGGGTATCAATCGTTGTATAAAGATATGATAATCATGGCTCTTCAACCCATATAATTGTCCATTGTCAATCTTCACAGCCCGAGCAATGTTAGAGACATATCCATCTGGAAATCTCAATTGTCTCAACCATTGACATACATGCTTTATTTGATCAGGTCCAAGCACATGCTTTGCCTTTGGTTTAAGTACTTTGTCATTATACTCTTTGACTTCCAATTATGGTCTTTTACATATTACTTTTAAATCCATACGGGCCTTCGGATTATCCTTCGTTTTCCCTTTAACATTCATTACTATATTGAACACATTATCAAACACATTTTTCTCCATATGCATCACATCCAAATTATGTTGTATCAATAGGGTTGGCCAATATGGTAGTTCCCAAAAAATAGATTTCTTTGTCCAATTGTGATCCTTCCCAAATCCAAGAAAGGGTGTCGGACTACGGGCATCTGTTAATACATCTGGAAAGTATCGCAATCTTCTTAAAATCTCTATGCCAGACAATCATGTGGATGAACCTTCCATTTTAGTTGTGCTTTCTCTAAACACATTTCTTTGTCATCAGAACAGATGGTCGCTGGGTAGAAATCGACGATGGCACTCAAACTAGCAAGGCTTCCTTCCATGCGTCAATCTAAAAGCTTTGGTATCCTTTATGCAGTACGGACATGCCAACCTCCCATGTGTGCTCCAACCAGATAACATACTATATGCAGGGAAGTCACTGATTGTTCATAGAACAACGACCTTCATATTGAAATTTTGTTTTTTGTGGGCATCATACATGGTAACACCGTCATACCATAATATTTTAAGTTCATCAATCAATGGCCTTAAATATACATCAATATTTTGGCAAGGTGAGGTCGGACCAGGGATCAATAGAGACAAGAAAAGATTTGGACGCTTCATACACAAGCTTCGTGGAAGGTTTTATGGAGTTACAAATATTGGCCAACATGAGTATGGAGTTGATCTACCCCCAAATGGATTAAATCCATCTGTACATAGACCGAGTCTAACATTTCTCACTTCTATTGTGAAGTTCTGATGCGTACGATCAAAGTGCTTCCAAGCTTCCACGTCAACAGAATGCGTGATCTTGTCTTCATCATGTCGAACTTTATTTGCATGCCATCTCATGTGTTTTGCTGTCCTTGAAGACATATACAATCATTGCAATCTAGAAGTGATAGGAAAGTAGCGAAGCAACTTGTACGAAACTTCTTTTGATCTCGTGCTACCATTGCCTCTTGTTTTTTGCTTGAACCGAGGATGCCCACATGACGGGCATGACATGTTGTTTTCCTGATCCTTAAAATACAACATGCAGTGATTCAGACAAGCATCTATCTTTTTATACCCCATACCTAGAGCGTTGACCATAACCTTTGCACGATAGAAATTTTGTGGCAATTTCTCATCTTTGGGCAACATACTCTTCACAATCATGCACAAACGGTCAAAACAAGATTGACTCAAATTATACTCAGACTTCAAATTCATTAGTTGAATAACTGCAGACAAGATAGTGTGACTCTCATAACCATTCCAAAGTGGCTCATCAACATCTCTAAGTAAATCATAAAATCTATTAGTTGCATCGTTTGGTGATTCTTCATTTACTACAGTTGTTACATCACAAGGACCCATGGCATAACCCAGTTCTGTTCTTGCGGCATCAAATACCAAGTCCATATATGAATTATCGTGCACAATATTCACCCGTGCATCAAAATTGTTTTTAAATTCTTCACCATGAAATGTCCAATTCTGATAATCGCTCACAAAACCCTTCCTGTATAGGTAATGTCTAATGCCATGAGGTTCTACAAATCAATTATTCTTACAAATCTTGCAGGGACACCTAATCCAACCTGTAGGATCCACTGTACTGACACTTGCCATTGCAAATTCAATACAACTTTCAACACCATCCATATATTCATGCGATAACTCATTGTCAACTATCTTACGGTACTTCCAGTCACAATTTGCAGTCATTTTGTCGTATAATGTTACGAATAGTATCCTAACCAGTTAAAAGAGAATCATCAAAATGTTATGATGAATAAAATATCAAATTTATCATGCAATATATGATGTCATACAAACACAAGAATTATGATGCGTGCATTGATAACTTAATATTTTCATGTGAAAACTATTCATTAAATGATACATTCACTTGAAGCATGCTTTCATTATACAATTTCACATGTAAGTAATAAAAAAATTGAAAGTAACTACATGCAAGCATGGATACAATCACATTCAACATTGCAATACATCGAAAACATTCATATCAAAAAAATGTCAAACATGTACCTGCAACAAACACACTCCAATATCCTGCTAACTATTACCATGCCTAACATGGAATCCATACTCCAAAAATAAGAACACTTATATTCTCTTACATTTAAATCATGCTTAGCATGATCTCCAAACTTCAACAAAACAGTCCTAGATATCAACAACTAAGTGAGTGTGTGAACAGTAAAATGTTGCATCCAATAAATTAAATAGCATGTGATGCGCTTGCATCACGTACTCACCACGGGTATTGACCCAATTTGCATTGATTTTGTAAGTTACTTACCACGGGTGGCGGGGCACAAGCGGGATCCGTTGATAAATCTGCAAGAGACAATGTGTTAAAATGAAGTCACCCTCTGCTGAAATGAAAAAATCTTGCATTGGCCTTTTATCTAAAAAATGCGGCCCTTCCAAAAGTCGAGCTTTGGTGCACGTATTAGCTATAGCTTTACTAGAGTTATCCGAGTAGCATGAACCATCAAAAAAATTATAACTGATTTAATGAGTCATTCGCAGTTTCACAGAACGATGCAGTGTGGCCTGCCAAACCGCATGTCAAGCCCTCTGGCAAGATGCACAAGGAACCTTGTAGTTGAGCTGTCAGCACCAAGTAGGGACACGATTATGCTATGGCAAAGGGAAAGCAAACACAGAGATCCCAAAAAGCATATGCCGTGCACATGGGCATGAGCATGATGGAGGCGTTGAGAAGCCGAGCTTCCAAGCACCTAGTGGCAAATTAGGGGGGCGACCCCCTGTCGGAAAACCAGGGAGGGTGACCCCCTGCCGGAAATGCAGGGGGACAACCCCCTGCCGGAAAAACCAAAGAGGCAGGGGCACCCCCCATTCGGAAAAGCATTGGGGCACCCCCATGCCGGAAAACCAAGGGGGTGACTCCCTGCCGGAAAAGAAGGGGGACGACCCCCCTGCCGGAAATGCAGGGGGGCGACCCCCCTGCCAGAAAAACCAAAGAGGCAGGGGGCGCCCCCCATCCTGAAAGGCATTGAGGCGCCCTCTGCCAGAAAAGAAGGGGGCGACCCCCTGCCGAAAAATCAGGGGGGTGCCCCCCCTACCGGAAATGCAGGGGGGTGACCCCCCTGTCGGAAAAACCAAAGAGGCATTGAGGCGCCCCCCATCCAGAAAAGAAGGGGGGTGACCCCCTGCAGAAAAAGCAGGGGGGCGACCCCCCTGCCGGAAAAGAAGGGGGGCGACCCCCTACTGGAAAACCAAGGGGGCGACCCCCTGTCGGAAACCAGAAAAGCAGGGGGGGCGACCTCCCTGTCGGAAAAACTAAATTTAATATACATGAGCATCGCTGGGCGGCGGGCGGCTGACGGGGAGTAGTGGGAGGCTCATGAGGAGCGTCGGTCGACGAGCGGCGGGCGGTGGGAGCCAGAGAGAAGTCGATGGGTGGGATAGGGCGGCAGACGGGGTAGGGCGGCGGGCGGGAGTAGCGAATCATGAAAGAGAAAGAGGGCTCTAATTAGAGATTTACGCGACATTTAGCGACGAAATTATTCTGTCGCAAAGCCATCATAAATCTACATAACTAGTTAGCGGCAGAAATATTCCATCGTTAATTGTGTCGCTAGATAGCGACGACAGTCTATCCCTCGCCAAATACGTCGCTAAATGTCACGGTTATTACGACAAAATCTTTCGTCGCTAAGCCGTCGGTAATTTGAGACGAATTATACACCGAAAGCTATTTAGTCACTATTTTCATAAATATTACTATTTTAGCAATGAATTTGTTTCTCTCGTTAATCCATCGCTAGTTAGGGACAAATTAATTCCGTAGGGAACTTCCGTCGTGTAAACACCCCAAATTTTTCAAAATGTTATGAATATTCCCTTTTTGCTCCTGACCCCATTTTCTGAGTAATTGAGTCAGTTTTAAAATACCAGTTTGTTTCTCCAGTTTTATTGAAATTAAATCCATTTTATATATCTGACTCAATTTCGGATCCGGACCCAGATAAAAGATTCAAATCTGAGCTTCTTTGTCCAATTTTTAAACAAATTCTCAAAATAACTAAGATAACTTTTGAAAAGTTCAGACACTGCGTCCGATATCTGTTTGGATCCATCGTGTTATATCCCTCGATTCGAGGTTTAAAACTCGAATATTCTCTCAAAACTTGGGTCCAAACCCATTTTTTTAAAGAATTTTTTTTCAAAATGGCCTGGAATTCTCAGAAAAACACTTTTTGTAAATATTTCTCAGAAAAATACAAAAAGTTAGTTTTAAATCTTTGTTTTCTCATAAATTTTAGGATTTTTCCAAAAATCTAAAAAAAAATATATAAAAAAATTTAAAAAAAATAAAAAAGTAGAAACAAAAATCGGTTTTTGAAAAACTTCTTTTTGAAAAATAAGCCTTTTTACTAAAACCAGTTTTTTGCAAAAGCTTTTAGAAAAGAATCATCTTTTTTTAAAAAAAAATCTTTTGATAAAAAGCTTTTTAACAAAAAAAAAAAACGAGGGTTACAGGGGTTCCCTCCATTCTCTCTCACTCTCGCCTTCTCCCCTTCTTTTTCTCCTTCTAGAACCCTCTACACATCTTCGACCCTTCATCACCAAATCCTCTGTAAACCATCCTTCGTCCATCTCCAATGGCCTCGCATGCTTCCATCAACCGACCCCCCCCCCCTCTGCCTCTTCACAGATCGCCCGTCCATTTCCAACCTCCATCGCCCTTTTCCTTCCTCTCTCGTTCATCTGCAACAAAATCCTTCTCAAGCCTTCCTCCCCTCTCTATAAAAGGGGCACAAAGGGGGGAGGGCAGGGCCATCGAGGATCACTCATCCATCGCTTCAACATCCTTCCTGTTTCTACTTTATCTTTCTTGGAGAGAACCCGATCGACTCTGCAGCTCCTCCGGACCCAGGTTTAGCCACTGTAAGCTAAAGGAGGTCGACACCCTTGCAGTTGCAGGTGAGTAATCATCCCCATCTTCGCCGATTTTTTGTTTCCCTTTCATAGCGATTCTAAATTTTAGTGGTCGCTCTTCTTTATCTTCTTATTTCATCGTGATGCATCATGGGTGGGATCGACCTGCATATAGCAGGATCGACCCACCTGTTGCTATATCAATGGAGCAATCCGATTCCAACATTTGTTTTGTTCTTTCTTTTCTTCATGTTTAAGCAATTTGATTATGGATTGATTTAGCATCCTTTTTATTATCTGTTAAACTTAATTTTTTGTTGATTTCTCATTTCCTTTCTTCACTGCGATTTTGGGTTTCTTGTTTATTCCGATTTTCTGTTTATGATTAATTATTGCTTTTGACGATATCTGATGGTATATCATTCATTTTCTTTTGTTGTTTCATTCATTCTAGTGGTATTATGATACATCTCTATCTAATTTCATCTGATCTATCAGATATTCGTCGGCATTTCACTTTCATCCTTGTTTCTATCATGCATTTTCATAATCGTTACCATGTCAATGTCGCGTAAGCATTCACCATAGCATATTGTAGTTCCAATGTCTGGTGGTATCATTTTTTTTTTCTGTGTTTCATCTGGAAAATCAATTGCCATACAAATTCAGGATGAAGTCGGTCATTGGTCTGTGGACAAAGGTCATCCCCACTTATATTTCCTGGTTTGTAATGCTTTTTTTTTTACATTTTCCTGTGTTTTTCTGCATCATGGCTCATTTTCATCATTTTTGAGGTATTCACCACAAAATAGCATATTCCTTTTCAAAGTGTAAAGGGGTATCTTCGATAAGGTGGATTTAACCCCATATGATAGTCTTTTATGCATATATCATTCTCTGTCATATTGCCCTTTAACATTTCATCCAGTCAGCCTTTTCCATCGTAGATGTCGTGTATTAACAATCATATTGGGTCTGCATCGTTCTTACTTCATTGATATCTTAGATCACCACTGGAATGGAATCAACATTGCAAACGCCAATTGGAGGGTGATATCTTAATATGAAATCCCACAAATCCCATTGAGTACCTGCTTAAGATTCAATAGCATTCCATCATTGTACATCTTTGCTCATCCACCGTTGCGGCATCATCACAGCTCCCGTACCGGTTCATGGTTGTATACATTCCTGCATTTAGGTTCATGGAATACGGTTGTATACCTGTATATCCTATATTGCACGCTCATATAATGTCTTGCATGGCATGGAGTTAGTTAGGCTATCTGCGTTTTAGTATATCTGTAGATTTGGCTTCCAGTTCTAGTTAAAATAGCATTGCATTTATGATATTTTGCCTTATTTGCATATGGCATCTTCTGCATTTCATTTGGCCAGCGTCTTCCTTTTGTAACACACCATCGCATAATTCATGCATACCTTGTCTATACCATCTGAGATCGTGAAGCTCCAGAATGCTTCTAATAATGACATGGCTTTTGTCCTTGATGTCAAGCTTTTATAGTTTGTCTCAGGCACTTAGACAGCCAATAATCCTGGGGCATATGACATAGTTTTTCATAACACATGTTATTGTTTTAAGCATTTTAGCTTCCATGTTCTATCACCAAATAGGGTTCCTGCACCTTCATCTCATCATTCGTCTCATATGACCATCACCGTTGCATTTTTACCACTTTTTCACAGTATCATGTGTGCCACATTATCCTCACTGTTTCTTCATATATATATATATATATATATATATATATATATATATATTATCTTTTCTGTCATATTGCATTCTTTAAGCACCTGGCTGGCATCGGGTGCCATCCAACATTCCCTTCATGAACCTCATTACCTTGATCAGCCAACTTACCTTCCGTGTTTGAGAATTGTCTCTTCCATCTGAGAGACTCAATGGTTTGGGAATCATGATTGAGCTGTAGATGACTTTGAAGAAATCAGATTAGCAATGGCTAAAACCGACCCCTGAATCATTGAGATAGTTAGATTATTAGTTTCATTTGAACTAGATGCAGTAGCCACAAGATCTCTGGCTTTCATATCCATAGATGAATGAATTTCACTGGCATCGACTCCATATGAGTTGGACCAAACGTTCATGAGAAGTCTCTGATGTCGAGACACCAAGGATACTCGACTTCTAGTTGAAGGTAGAACATTAGAACTGTATGGTTGTATTCCATCTTTAATTTCGATTCTGAGTTCTTTTGTCACCCACCAACCATTATGACCCTACGGTCTGGAACTGGACCCCTTATTAAGTAAAGCTCCTTGTAGAGTTTTAAAATGAATCATGCAAATTGTTCATAGTGTCAAATGTTCTAGATTGTAAATATTTGAAAATCTTTGATTCACCTTCATATATCTTCATGGTCTCTGTAATCTGGTTCCTTTCTTTCCTGCCTCCTCTATAATTCAGCATTTATATCTGATTTGTTATTAATTGCTTGTATGGTTTAATGTAAATTCCTGTTTTGATTTGTTGTAAGATCTCATTTCATTCACTGTAAAATTCATCGTGATTAGCTGTGAATATGATTAGATTTGCTGAGAAACTAAGATAATGATATCCACTTGAACCATTCTCAATCAGGAATGACTAATACGCTCATTTTCTATAAGCTGGCATTTATGATGGTATGAAAATGAATTTGGTGCTTCAGCTGAGTCATCAGGTAGGTCAGGAGGACTATGGTTTTCTAGTATGAATGGGTTAACCAGGTTGTTGCATTGCTGACCAATTGTCACCATTGGAATATCTGTGCCCATTGCCCTCTCATCGTCTTTTATCATTTAGCACCTTCCTCACTTACCACAATCTGCATTTATATATCATTCACCCTCCAATCATTGCTACAACCATTAAAAGGGGTTTTCGTTATGATCCCTCGCAGGTTCATAGCACTGCACCTCTATTTACCTACTATGGCTTCTACCCCAGCATTCCCTTAATCCTCACCGGTATACGCACTGCAGCTCCCCCTGCATCTACACCTTCACGCCTCCTCCATATGTCATTAGCTATCAACTATAATTTGTCATTTGATACACACAGTAGGTTATTAGGATCCTTAAACCATATGTCATTAGTGCACCATTAGTTAGTTACCCATATTAGTTGTGCATTCATCATTCACTCACATGGTATAGTGAATTATATCAACTACCTACTCACATACCATACACTTAAGCACATTGTTCACCTGTATATAGGTATATCAGTCAACCTTACACTGTCATCTTCCACCTGCAAGTCACAATCCATATCACCATTTGCATTTAGCATGGTTCCCGTGCTGCTCCAGCATACGTTACAACAACCGCACCCCTTGCCCATAGTGCTGTGTTGCATCTAGGCATACAACACCCTGTGTCTCATCCACTGTTGTTGTACGTCTTCCCTACTATCTTGGCCAGTCAGCCCCTAGCACCCCGGCAACACTCTCACCACCCTCATCTATATACATTTGCTTACTGTATACTCAAGCATTCTTTTTCACAGGCTATATATATGCCCATTTCCACTCGGTTTCTGTGCCTAAAATCTCCATTTACACACATGGCTCACGGTGGTACGGCAACCCCATCTCCACTTTTTTTTTTCAGCATATCCTCCATCCACTGATTCTAATATTTTCTGATTCAGTTTCAACTGAATTTCATTAATACCTACATACCATAAGTCCTTCATTTACACTTATACAACATCTTCATTTAGTTGTTCATCTAACTATATATATATATATATATATATATATATATATATATATATATATATATATATATATATATATATATATATATATATATATATATATATATATATATATATATATATATATATATATGTACATTTTTCTGACAAATGCAGGGTAGGCCATATGCCTTTCTCATTCCAATATGAGTAAAGCATCTTGTATAAGATTTTGAATAGTCATTTACACTCACATTTAAATTTCCTTTTGTGCGAATTCTGTCTTGCAGGAACATGAGAAAAGCTTGAAATTAGAAAATTGCGATGTTTTCAAATTCCAATATTGTAATAAGCTAGATATTAATGAAAATTCTACATTTCCAGTCTTAGATTAGAATGGATGAGCATGTAAATAACATTTGTTTCATTATTCTCCTTTGTTTCTAAAAACTCATAAATAGGAACACAAATGGCACGTGCACCATTCTAATAGGAGGTGATTAATTCTAAGTTGATGATTTGCATCAATGGCCATAGTCAGGATGTGAACAAAACTTAGGATTTTCATCTTTTATGGAATAACACCAGATCCACACTGGATCTCTTTCTAAAAATCATCATATTTTTAAATATCTTCTTCTTTTATCAGAGTTTAACTTAAAATTAACTCAAAATATATATATCAATGGCCATAGTCAGGATATATTGAGAATTAATTTCATTTTAAACTCTATAAAAGCATAAAAAAATGTATTTTATTCTTTATTTGAATTTAGATATGATTATTATATAATACATTCAATGACCATAGTCAGGAGTGTATTATATCATTAATCTTATTTACATTCATTTAAAGAATGAAATATGATTTTCAAATCCAATTTCAAAATTATTTAAATTCATTCATCATCTAGGATAGAATTGCATCATATTTTCAAAATCTCTTTTCAAAAACTCCAAGTGATTTTGAGTATCTTTCCTCATTTCTCAAATCAATTCTATTCTATAGATTCAAATTCAATTCTATCTCATTTTCAAGATTAAAAAAAATTCGATTTCAAAGTCCAATTTGACTTTGGAATTTCAAATTCATTCTAAAACTTCAAAAATTACAATATAAATCGAACTTCAAAGTTCAAATCAACTTTGAGATTCCAAATTCATTTTCAAATTCAAATCCAACTCAATATTTCAAAATTCAAAATTCAAAGTTCAATTTTAACTTTGAAATCTCTGATTCATCTTCTAAATTTTAAAAACTCCAAAATCCATTTTTAGGATCCAGAACCCAATTCATTCTAGGATCCAGAATCCAATTCCACTTTGGATCTCAGACTTCAGATCCAAAATCCATTTTAGGGTCTAGAAACCAATTCCATCTTGATCTCAGACTTCAGATCCAAAATCCATTTTAGGATCTAGAAACCAATTCCATCTTGGATCTCATACTTCAGATCCAAAATCCATTTTAGGATCCAAAATTCAACTTCATATCGGATCTCAGACTTCAGATACAAATTCCAATTAAGATTCAGACTTTATATTCAAATTCCATCTTTGATCTCCGATCTCAAATCCTATTCCATTCCCAATTCTAGATTTCAAAATCCAAATCTATCTTGACTTCCAAATTTCAAATTCAATTCCACTTTCAAACATCATCTAGACTTCTTAAATCCATTTCTATTTTTAAAATACCATTTAGATTTCTCAAATCCATCTTGATTTCAAATTCTAAATCTAGAATTCAATATCACTTCAAATTTCATCTCCTTCTCTTAAAATCCAGATTCAAACTTTAAATTCAAAGTTCATTTCTGACTTTGAAGCTTCATTTCCTTTTCACTCATCTTCCAATCATTCTTTCTAAATTCAAAGATTTATTTTTCCAACTCTGATTATTTCAAAGACTTAGAACTTCAAATATCCTTTTTGATCTATCTCAAGTTCTAAAGTTAGATTCAACCATTTCTTCATTCTATTATCAAATTCATCTAAAAAAAAGCTTGAAAATTTCCAAAATCATTTTTCAAAAGGGCATACATCCTTGCATTGCACAAGCATGATTATTTGTGCATTTAGATTTAGAATAAATTCTTAGATGATATTTTTAGCAAAGCAAAAGGCATAAATTCGATCATTGGTTCGATTACCCCTGGTAAAAGCACCAGGAACGGTCGAACCTCGTACCGACGAGCGAATCCCGTCTCTCCATTTTTCCCGCAATATATTTTCAAAATGGAGGCAAGTAATTTTCTTAAATATTTTCAATTCAAGGTCAAGTGAGACCCCACAAAAGAGTTCCTCTTCTCTTATTTTCCTTTCCATTCTCTTCTCTCTTCTTTTTCTGTCTTCTATTTTCTCCCTTCAAAAAGGGAAAATAGAGGATAAAAAGGGAAAAGAGGTGGAAGAGAGAGAAACCACAAGAGAGGAAAATTTTTGTGATGATCACAGTTTTGGCGACCGAGATGGGACATGTCTTCGTCCGGTTGAATCTATGCCTTTGCTTTGCTTTAATATTATCTAAGTCTTTATTCTAACAAATGTCAGCTTCATTTTCATGCAAACCTTAGGAGCCTAGACTCTGTCCTAAAGCTGACATCATTGCATATAGGATCTAAGTATGGTTTGGTAGGACCATATTGAGGAGATTATTCCATTTTCACATTAGACTTAGGTCTGAAATACAACTCTCCCCAATTCTAGGGATTGAATGCAAACAATGTATGCAAGTGTATGCTTTTTTTCATTTAGATTCTATCTCTTTAGGACTTGCATTAGAGCTTTCTGGTTTTTTTGCATGTTGAACATGTTTTTGAAAACATCCCTACCTATATTGTCCCGGTCTTCACGTTGCTGGACTGTCTCACTGAACCATAGTTCGGAAGAGAGCCTCACAACTGAACCACCTATTTGGGTTCGCGTCCCCCTACCACGTACCTAAGGGCCATAGTCCGAGGTATATCGGTAGGCGCTCAAGGATGTTGGGAAGCCTTTACCTTAAAATCGGAGAATTTTTTCTATGCCACGTACTTCGAGCTTCGGCTTGAGTATATCGGCATACCTTGATTGGAATCAGATGATCTGAACCATAGAGTTAGGATTAAGGTCCTACAAGCCATTTCAAAATATTGCATTTAGGGTCAGCCTTCTAGGGAGTGCTGTGTGCACATCCTTGTTTGTGCAGCTGTGATTATGCAATGTTTCTTGTATTCTCCTATATATATCAAATCTTTTCAAACTCTGGGTGTATTATTCAAAATTTTCCCTTATTTTAAAAAAAAAACAGGTGTATATTCTTCCTTTACCTACATTCTTTTCTCTTTTATGTCAAATTTTTCTTTGAAAAACCCTGAAAATCCCTTTTCTAAAAATCCCTTAATCTTTCAAAAATTTCTAGGATTTATGTCTATTCTCTTCTTTCTCATCGAGAGTCTATCCGTAAGTCCTGCATTTTATCTAAAATCTCTTCTTCTTTGCCTCAGTATCAATCCAATGGCGTCCTATTCCCTTGATGATGTCTTTGCCAGAGATCATGTCTTCTATCAAATAAGGAGTGGAACCCCGGATCATCGGGTTATCCAGTCTCATTCCTTCTTCCCTCGGTGGTATTATTCTTGGTTCGCCACCTTCTCGCGTATGTTCCTAGACCACTTGGATGATTGTGGATTGGAGATGGCATCGGCAGTGGGCAAGCGAACCATCAACGACAGTCTGATTCAAGCTATGGCAGAACGGTGGAATCCACGTACCTGCACCTTTTGATTTCCATGGGGAGAGATGACTCTGCTGATGGATGAATTCAGTGACATCATGGGACTGCCAGAACCAGTTGGTCAGCCAGATGACCTGGTCGAGCAGTAGTTCCTGATCAACGTCAAGGGGATAGATGTTCGAGAAGCATTAGCCAGAGCGACAGGAAGCAGATCTTGGCCTCTCACTGAGATCAACGGGAGTCAGTTCATCGATCTGTTCGGACTTTATCGCAAGTAAGGAGCCTACAAGGAAGTTGACACCTTGTCCCAAGCAGCAAAAGAAAGAATTCAGCACGCCATGGTTTTATGCACAGTAGGATTAGCGTTCTTTCAAGACGGTCAGAGTCGCCCAACTCTTTCGAAGATGGGGAAGCAAGCTGACTCGTCAGCTTTCAGTGTCCATGGAAGCTTTAACCTTCCTCTACAGAGGCTTAGCTCGTTTTGCTCTCGGAGAGACCATTTTGGTGGAAGGATGCACGTATGCTTTGCAGTCTTGGTTTCTGCAACATGTGCCATCAAAAGCCAGTTCCTTCAGGTTCAGCAGCAAGAAGCCAAAGTTTGTCGTTCAGTATCAAACTTTGATCGAGAGTCTGCATTAGGAAGAGATCCTTTGGGATTACTTCAACATGCAAGAGTCAGTTCCTCGCTACACTTATGCTCGTAGCAAGCGTTACAAATTGCTTGGTCCTTTCTTTTGTGTCGACTATCAGCCAGAGAGGTGTGTTAGACAATTCTCGCAGTGGCAGGTTCGTGTCAACACTCGCTTCCAGACGGGCCACATGCCGGAATTCGATTTACAGTCGGATCAGTGGTCTGGGGCGTACCATGTAACCAAATACACTTGGGACTCCTTTATTCCTTTGTCTGTGTTTCTTGGTCCTAATATATCTTCGAAATATCAAGAATGGTGGCAAACTGTCCGCCCACCTTCTCTTTGTATTTGAATTTTATCATCAATAAAAATGCAACTTTGTGTTCTGTTAAAAAGCTCTTTGTGGCCAAAATTTTATTCTTTTATTTTGTTTTATGTGGTCACGATGCTCGTGACGACCTCATCCCTAGTAATGAAACTTTTTCCTTATATTCTTCTTCAAAATTATCTCTTATCATGATGGACAACCTCGCCTAGGTAACAAGGCATATTTTTCTTTCGTTATCACAAAATGGTGACGCAATTATCACAAAAATTGTGATGACTTGATCCCTAATAATGGGATAACTTGTTTAATTGTCTATCAATTCCTCCTTTCTTGTCTTTTTCTCAAAAGGTCGTATTTTCAAAAATTCTTTTGCACTCTAACCATTCCTTTATTTTGCAGAAATCATTGTCATTGTCAGAATGGTTCAGACCATAGCTGGAAAGAAAACTGCCCCTCAGCACAGCGACAGCGAAATCGAAGCAACGAACTCTCCCAAATCAGTCAGAGGGCAGAATCAGAATAAAGGCAATGATATCGATCCTGCTATATACAACTTGTTTCAGAGGATGATGGCCAGGATGATGTCAGAACAAGCTGAGGCCAGAAAGAAGAAGGTTGTTCCGAAGAGCAAACCAAAGAAGAAAGCTATGAAAAAGTCGGTCAGGATCGTCAAAAAAAAGGTCCAGCCTGACACCACTTCTGAGGAATCAGAATCGGCTGAGGAAGAATTAGAAGAGGAAGAGCAGTTTGTCTACCATCAGAATCCTCCACAACAGTTCGTAAAGATCACTGTAGAGCCTGAATCTATAAACAAACCCATTTCGGTTGAGGATCCAATGCACGAGCAGATGAAAGAAATGAATCAGGCCATTAAGGATATTCAGGCCAAAAGCAAAGGCAAACAAACTTACTCTGGTGAGGATTTTTACAATGGCCTGGATGGGGATGACAATCTGGAGAATCTCCCTCGGAAGTTCCTCAAGTTTGACAGAACAGGCAATCCCAAAGCTCATTTGGCCACATTCTATGCGGAGTGCGGCTGTTTCAGGAAGGACAACCAGGCATTATTCATTTGCTTTCCCCGCAGCCTAGAGGGAACAACGACCAGGTGGTATGCAGACCACATTAACCCTATCGAACTACAAGAGTTCGATAAAGTTGTAAATCTCTTCATTGAACGCTTCATGTTCAACATTGAAGCCTCACCAACTCTTAACCATTTGTACAATTTGAAACAGAACAAGAATGAGAAAGATGGCGAATTCATCCACAGGTGGAGAAGTACCTGTAACAGAATGAAGGTCCCCATCCCAGAGGAGCACACCCTGCAGATCATCTTGAATAACTTTGCTCAGCCTCTGAGGAACCTCATTTCTACATCTCCTGCGAAGTCATTCATCAAACTGATTGAGAGAGCCGAGTGGCTCGAGACCGGCTTGGACAATGGCCTATATGAAGGGTACCCTTTTGTCAGAGGGAATCCTGAGCAGAAGAAGAAAGCACATGTTGCTTATTCTACGAATTTCTCAGACCACGGCGACAGTTCTGGCAGCAAGAAGGGCAAGAAAAATCGCAACAAGAATGTCGAACACTCTAGGGCCGAAAGAACAAACTCTGCAGCCCAGAAGGAAAAATTTGTTAAGTCACAACCCGTCAAATCAGCACCGCAGCCAGAAGCAAAGTAGCCGAAAAAGCCAAAACACGAGGGATGGAGTTATGATCGGGAGTTTACAGCTTTGGAGCAGTCCCGTGAAGACATCTTGGAATACATGATGTCGAAGGAAATGATCAAACTCCCTAAGGTGGCAGATCCTCCTGTTGCTATGGGAAAATGGACTGATAAGTTTTACAAGTTCCACCGAACTGTCGGACATGACACCGAGCATTGTTTTGTCCTTAAAAACATCATCCAGGACTGCATTAACAAGAATTTATTGATCGAGGATGAGGATGAGCAACAACCGAAAATCTTGTCCAAACCATTCCCTAAGCATTCTACCTCAGTAATTACAGAACAACTATTTTCTCTGCACGGCAGCATTCAACCATGTTTCAGTAAGGACATTCAGGATCAACATCAGGTCATGGTCCTTCGTCAAGCACAGTCTTCCACCAAGAGGGTGGATATTACTGCATTTTCCAGCAATAAGAAACCAACCAAGGAACCAACAAAAATAACGGCAGACATTGCCAATCTAGTCCCCAGGATTCTGAAGCACTTCGTCAAGGTAGCTTCGAAGAAGGGTGAAACTTCAGGATCAGTACAGAAGCCAATCACTGCTTTATCAAACATCTTTATCCTAGATCTGACCCATGCTTCCCCAGAGCACCACCAAGTGCTAGAAGATCTACTAAGAAAGATCAAAGTCAAGCCTAGCACGACTCCGCAAGATATGGCTCAAATTGTCAATCAGGCTATGACGAATGCACCAATCACTTTTTCTAATGAAGATTTGCCGAAGCCTCATTCTTTCCACAACAACGCTCTCTACATAGTGGTGCGGACCAGGGGCATGACTGTCCCTCACGTGTTGGTTGACAGAGGCAGTAGCCTCAATATCTGTCCGGAGATGACAGCGAAGGCTTTGGGTCTGAAGAAAGAAGAATACACCCCTGATCCCATAACCATATACGGTTTTAACAACCACGGGCAGACAGCCAGGGAGAAGATATTTCTCGAAATTTTTATCAATTATTCAGTGCATACTGTACTTTTTCATGTGGTCAATGTGCCGCCTACATGCAACCTTCTTCTAGGGCGCACTTGGATCCACAATGCCAATGTTGTTCCTTCGACCCTTCACCAGTGCATCAAATGGTCAAAGGGAGGCATGATTACCACGGTCCTAGGAGAGGATCCGAAAGAGTGACTCCCACAACCAATGATCCCCCTCCCTACTTTCATTGCCGACATCCCGAGCATACGGGAAGTCGATGAAATCAATCTGAGTAAAAGTCTGGACATGTTAAAGTTGAAAGAGGTCCAGCCAACAGAAAACGTGGCAGCAGTAATCCAGTGGCAGGGACCTCGCTTCTTCAAGCTAGGTGGGCGCCTCGATTGCACATCATTCAAGGATCATCCTTTGTTTTGTCAATTTGCAAAAACCAAGAAGGGATTCGATCTTCTGATGAAGTATGGCTACCAACCCTTCAGGGGCCTTGGTAAGAATGGGGATGGCATTCTGGAGCCAATTGTCCCCGCTTGGCATGCCACCAGTACAGGCTTGGGTTTCACAGGTCAATCGTTCGGCAGAAAGACCACCTTCATCAAAGGAGCATAATGAAGACAATGCCAGTGTTTTCTGCTTTCTCTTTTTTAATGTCATCTTGTAAGGGCAAAGATCCGCCCTAGTTTCTTTCCTTCTTCAACAAATCATTTGTAAATATCAAAGAGATTTTGATCGATGAAATTTTGCTTTCCTATTCTCATCCTGGCGTACACAAATTTTCTACTTATATCTTTATCTATGATTGTCATTCTTTGTTTCTGTACAAAAGGCTATTTTCAAACATCTTTTCAAGAACCTTCTTTGCGCTTTCAAGATTGCCAAAACCATGGCTCCTCAATCGTTCAAAAAGCTCGTTATCAATACCAACTTTTCTCAAAACAAATCCAAACCAGCCAGAATCTGCAAGGCAAAGACAGGGGTAGAAATCAGCAAGGTAACGGAGCAGATCGAAGAGTTAGCTGAGATCGATTCAGTGATTCAGGATTTGCCAGAATTCAAGAGCAGGATGAACTATCGCCGTTGGTTCAAGATCCGACAAAGGATGTCAACATCGGTTCAGAAGATGATCCGAAAATCCTCAAAATTGGTTCCAGCCTGAATTCAGATGAGAAGGAAAGACTTATCTATTTTCTCAAACATCATCAAGAAGTCTTTGCTTGGACTTATGAGGATATGCCAGGTTTAGATCCCAAACTGGTCAAGCATCGTCTTGTACTGAAGCCAGATTGCAAACCAATCAAGCAGAAATTGAGAAAGATGGATCCCCGAGTGGCACCACAAGTTAAAGAAGGACTTGAGGAATTGCTAAAAGCAGGATTCATCCGGACTATTGAATACCCAGACTGGTTGGCGAACATCATGGCAGTTCCCAAAAAGAATGGCAAAGTCTGGATTTGCATTGATTTCAGGGATTTGAACAAAGTAACCCCGAAAGATGATTATCCACTCCCCAACATCGATCTTTTGATCGATAGCACGACAGACCATGCCATGTTTTCCTCAGGCTACAATCAAATCAAATTGGCCGCTCGTGACCAATCAAAAACTTCTTTTACCATGCCTTGAGGTACATTTTTCTATACAGTCATGCCGTTTGGACTCAAGAATGCTGGGGCAACCTATCAGAGAGCAATGGCAGTTATTTTCCATGACCAGATGCATAAGAACATGGATGCCTATGTGGATGACATCCTGATTAAATCCAAAGAAGGAGAGGATCATCTCGATGCTCTCGGCCAAGTCTTTGAAAGACTTATCCTCTACAAGTTGAGACTCAACCCGCAGAAGTGTGTCTCCGGAGTAGAGTCAGGCAAGCTGCTTGGCTACATGATCAACAAGAAAGGCATAGAGGTGGATCCCGCCAAGGCAAAGGCGATCATTGATATGCCGCCTTCCACCAATCTCAAAGAGCTACGAAGGCTTCAAGGTCGCATTCAGTCGATTCGACGCTTCATCTCTAATTTGGCCATGAGATGCGAGCACTTCAATCACTTGCTGAGAAAAGAAGTAAAATTTGAGTGGGGACCAGAGTGTCAACTCTCATTTGAGTGCATCAAGCGGTATCTCCTCAATCCACCAGTTCTGAAGCCACCAGAACTTGGAAAGCCACTTCTCTTGTATATTTCTGTCAACCATAATGCTTGTGGCGGATTTCTTGCGCAGTATGAGGAAGGCAGCCGGATAGAGCACGCCATCTACTACATAAGCAAGACTTTCATCGACTATGAGAAAAGATATTCTCAGATGGAAAAGACATGTCTTACCTTGGTGTGGATGTGTTAGAAACTGAGACATTATCTGCTGGCCTCAGAAATCAAAATTCTGTCAAGACTCAATCCTCTGAAATACATCCTTGAGCAGCCTTTTCTTACTGGGCGGATTGCAAAATGGCAAGTCCTCCTGATGCAATATGACTTAGAGTATGTTTCTCAGAAGTCAGTCAAGGGTCAGTCCATCGCAGATCAGTTGGTAGATTTCCCGTTGACAGAAGAGATCAAGACAGAAGATGATTTTTCCGATGATCGCATCTGCAGTATTCAAGAAACCTCAGTTTGGACCCTTTTCTTTGATGGAGCCAAAAATATGTCTAGTATAGGGATTGGGATCTTGTTGATCACTCCCGAAAAGGAGATGATCCCTTATTCTATCAAGCTCAACTTTTAGTGTACTCACAACATGGCCGAGTATGAAGCTCTAATACAAGGCCTCAAGATTTTGCAAGATTTCAACGTCAAGAGAGTACATGCCTTTGGCGATTCGTTACTTGTTGTTAGTCAAGTTAATGCGGAATGGCAGGTGAAGGATTCAAAGTTGATCCCCTATCAGAAGATTGCCTTAGCTCTGATAGGCAACTTTGAAGAATTTCAGCTCAATCATGTCAAGAGGGAATACAATCACATACCTGATGGCCTAGCATGTTTGGGCTCCATTTTATCTTTTAAAAACAGTGAATCCTGTCATTCCTTCGAGGTTGGCAGACTTGATCAACCTGTCTTCATTCCAGTTGAGCAAGTGAACCAAGCCACTCAGAAAGAGAATCCTTGGTATCGAGACATCAAAAGCTTTATCGAAACTGGTGGATTTCCACCGGAAATGCCAAGAAAGGAGCAACGTGCGATCCAACGCATGTCGGCCCGTTATTTTATCCTCGCCGATACTCTCTACGGTCGTGGGTTCAATTCTGAGTATGCCAGATGCTTAGATAAGGATGAAGCCATAGAAGTTGTCCGAGATGCACACGAGGGAATTTGTGGTGGTCACGTCGGCTACCAAACACTCATCAAGCAAATTATCCGGGCAGGGTATTATTGGAAAACCATGCAGCAGGATTGCCATCATTTTGTAAGAAAGTGCGTAAAGTGGCAAATGCACACACCTTTCATTCGTGCGCCAGCCGCCTACTTGCAATCCGTGGTTTCTCCCTGGCCTTTTTTGATGTGGGTCTTCGACGTAGTGGGTCCAATCACTCCTTCAGCTTCTAATGGCCACTGATATTTTCTCGCAGCTACAAAATACTTCACCAAATGGGTCAAAGTTGTAACTCTGCGAACAGTGGAAGGCCGACATGTGGTTTCTTTTATCCATAAAAATCTTCTTTGCCGCTTCGGCATCCCACATGATATTGTATCAGACAATGGCAGCCACTTCAAGAATGAAAGGATGAAGACCTTCTGCTCGAAGTTTATGATTCATTATCATTTCTCAGCTCCCTACTATCCTCAAGGAAATGGCCAGGCAGAGGCCACCAACAAAATTTTGATCCACATTCTAGAAAGAATTATGGAAACGAGTCGTGATTGGCACGAGAAGATGCATGATGCACTCTGGGCGTACCGAACCACCATTCGGACCCCAACCAATGCTACTCCTTTAGAGCTTGTCTACGGGACTTAGGTAGTGTTACCTCTCCACATTCAGAAGCCCGCTCTCAAGTTTGCGTCCCTTATTGAACTCCCACTTGATCAGTATCAACAGCATATGTTAGTACAACTAGATCTGCTAGACAAGAGAAGACTCAAGGCAGCAAAGCATGCTCAAGCCTATCATCAGAGGATAGCTCGTCACTACGCCAAATCAGTTATTGAGAGAAGATTCCGAGTTAATGATCTTGTGCTCAGATCGACAGCTCATCTCAAGCATCGTCCGAAGGGCAAGTGGTTACCCAATTGGGAAGGCCCTTATGTGATTAAGGAAGCGCTGCTTCGCAATTCCTATCGCCTGATCAACGCAGATGGAGTGGAACTGCCAGATCCTATTAATGCTTTACATTTGAAGAGATTTTACACTTAAATTGTTCATTCTAAGCCTTTTGTACTCTTTAAAAAGTTCTTTTCAATAAAGAAATAATCTTCTATTGAATTCTCACATTCTTCTCCCTGATACTGAGGCATTTTTATTTTGATCTATACTTGTCTTCCTTCATCATATGCAGGTAGGATTAGACAAATCTCTTTATAAAAAAAATCTTATCAACTTTTCGGTTAATCTTGTCACTTTTATTAAATTGCATTCATTTCATTTTCCAATTTAATCAATTTTTCATCAATTTATTATCAATTTTACCAATTTGTCAAGTTTTATCAATTTTATCAATCTCCTCTTTTAAACCCTTTTAGGTTAAGGGATAAACCTGATGCCTCTTTTTCAATGAGGTATTTTCTTAGTCGTTAAAACCCCTTCAGGTTAAGGGATAAACCTGATGCCTCGTTTCAATGAGGTATTTCCCTTTCAAGTTAAGGGACAAAACCTAAACCACATCCTCCGAGGCCCTTTATTTTCTTTCAAGACAGAGGATAATCCTAAATTCTTCTATTATCAATTTTTCCTCGAATTTCTGTCAATTTCCACTAAATTTTTATTATCAATTTCAATAATTTATTCCTTTTTATCAATCCTTTTATCCTTTATCAATTTCTATCAATCTTTTTAGACTTTGTTGAATTCTCTTTAGGATCAGGGATAGTCCTGGAAACCATCCTAAATAAAATTCAAATCTTAGGCCACCTTGGGCCAAGGATTTTGAATAAGTTTTCTCATCATCATCGTCGGAATCTATTCATGCATTTTGTCAATCCTTCTAAAATCCGACCTTTGGCTAGGAGTTATTTTCCTTCCTGTCTGAGTTCCGACTCAGGTTTTGCCTTCATTTTATTCTTTATTTTTGGAAGATCCGAGTTCCGACTCGGGTTTTCCCCTTTTATCCTTCGTTTGAAGTTCCATGTTCCGACTCGGACTTTTTTTTGGTCCCGATGTGCACATTGAACCAATTGCTACGTCGAGAATTCGAGTTCTCAAAAACTCAATTCTCATTCATTCTTTTATTTTTTTGAAAAATCGGGTTCTGACTCGGATTTTCCCTTTTTGTATATTTTTATTGTTGAAGCTTTGAGTTCCGACTTGAGCTTCCTTTTGGTCCCGATGTGCGCATTGGACCAATTGCTACGTCGAGAATTCGAGTTTTCAAACTCGATTCTCATTCATTCTTTTAATTTTGAAAAACCGGGTTCCGACTCGGATTTTTCCCTTTTGTATATTCTTATTTCGGAAGCTTCGAGTTTCGACTCAGACTTCTTTTTGGATCCGATGCTCGTATTGAAACCAATCGTTACATCGAGAATTCGAGTTCTTAAGCTCGATTCTCACTCTTTCTTTTATTTTGAAAAAATCGGGTTCCGACTCGGATTTTCGCTTTTTGTACATTCTTATTTTCTCGAGTTCCGACTCAAAATTTCCTCCATTGATCCAATGCTCGTACTTGGACCAAAACTCTCCTTGCCTTTCCCTTTCAGGTTAAGGGACAAACCTGAACTTCCTCTTCAGGATAAGGGATAATCCTGAAATGACGACAATCATTTTCGCTAAATTCTCAAGTATCTTTAAATGTCGGTCTCTTCCTTAAATTCTCCATTGAGAAACCAGTGCTCGTACTGGTACATTTTGAAAAATCAGTGCTCGTACTGGTGCATTTTCAAAACCCAGTGTTCGTGCTGGTGCATTTTTTGAAGAACCAGTGCTCGTACTGGTGCATCTTCAAAATCCAGTGCTCGTACTGGTATGCAATTCTGAAACCCAGTACTCGTACTGGTGTGCATTTTTGAAAACCCAGTGCTCGTACTGGTGTGCAATTTTGAAACCCAGTACTCGTATTGGTGTGCACTTTCGAAAACCCAGTGCTCGTACTGGTGTGCAATTTCGAAACCTAGTGCTCGTACTAGTGTGCACTTTCGAAAACCCAGTGCTCGTACTGATGTGCATTTTGAAATCCAATGCTCGTACTGGTGTGTTTTTTAAAATCCAGTGCACGTTCTGGTACATCTTCAAATCTAGTGTTCGTACTGGTACATCCAGTGCTCGTGCTAGTGTCTGGCTGACTGATCAAGTTAGCCCTCCAGGTTCAGTCTTTGTACTAACCAATCATCATAATTCAAGCTTTAAATTCTCAATTTCAACTTTCGGGTTACCATTTTGCCAAAAATCAACCTTTTTCTCTTGCGAAGGACCCTCTTCAGGGAGAGTTCGAGGGAGCTCGTTCCTTTCACATGCAACCATCTTTCGTTCGCAAGAACCCTCTTCCAGGGAGAGATTGAAGGGACTCATTTTCTTCGCGAACAGTTTGCAAAACAACAACCAACTTTACATGAAAGAACCCTTTTTTCAAGGAGAGTTTCAATGGAAGCTCGTTTCTTTTGTGGCCCCCGTTTTTCTCATCTTTGGCCAACCCCTTCATAGAGGACCCTCTTTTGGGGAGAGTGTGATGGACTCGTTCATCTGTGATACTTTCTCAACTTTGTTTTCGGCTGCCTTTCCATAAGAGAAGCCTAGAGATAGGAAGTTTTGACGAAAACTTAATTTCTCTTCGAAAGTTCCGTTTTGCAAACACCTCCTCTTTGGGAAAGAGAGGAGTATTTCCAACTTCCCATTCAGATAAAGGCTAAGCCCGAGTCTCTCTTTTTAGGGAAAAAGAGAGGAGAATTTTGTCACGGACGTGTCGATTAGATATCGAGCGATTTCTTTCATCAAGGATTTCTAGAATACTTTGCCAATTTGCTATCAAAACGATTGTTGATCTCAAAGTTTTCATCATATAAACGAATTACCTCGAACTACTTTTAGTATTCATTTCAAAAGGACCAGACTTTTGTGAAGAAGCTTTTTCTGTTGGTCAACCAAGAGGATGAAGAAAAAATCTTCGATATGACCGGCAAAGGAAAATTCAATGATGTTGAAAAGCCATAAGTGAATTGATATTGATCATAGTTATGACACATTCTTAAAGATCATTCTCTTGGCAGTAAGACAGTGGAAATATCCTAGGCAGTAAAAAAGAACCTACCCAATCCATATATCCTCAGTCATTCAAAGCTGCAATCAAATATCCGCAAAAGGGATCTCTTAATTGTCGTCAAGATGAAGGCGAATATGCGAGCTAGATCTCTAGGGCCAAAGAAGATTTGAATCATCTTCAAGATGAAAGAGTTTGTGATGGATCCTTTCAGGGAACGTTCAGAGCACCGTCAAGATGAAGACGACTGCGATGAGCCTCCCAACAAGCCCTAAAAGATATTTGATTTCTGCTATCATCTGGAGAACTTTGATTAATGAACATATGTCATCAGCCTAATTCCTGAGAAAGAAAAAGAAGGATTGGAGCATCTCCAAGATGAAGGAGTTTGTGACATACCCTTCCCCGAAAAAGAGAGAAAAGTCAGGACATCTCTGAAACGAAGGATGATTTAAAAGCCCAAGAAAACTCCATGACTCAAATGAATGCGAAAAGATCATCAGGGAAAAATGCCCAGGATACCAAACTGCCCGAACGGTCAGAAATCATCTTTATCTATGTGAAATTCTCTTATCAATGACTTTTCACTCAAAATGCTTTTATGAAGCTAAGAATATTTCCTCTCTTTTCATATCAAAGAAATTGATATCTTCCTTGAAGAAACTCAACAACAACAAATTTTTGAATTTAATTCTTGATTCTACAGAGTTAACCCAATTGGAGTTAATACTCTAGGTAGAAAGAGGTGATATTTTCATACATACATGCACAATTCAATCATTCTGAATCAACTATAATTTTTGACATCTTATTGGCAATATTTTCTCGTTATCCAAACATGAAGTGTGAACTTGATATTCATCTTGACGTATCCTGACGTCATCCCTCGCTAGGACTGGAAAGTCCTTTCCTTTCGTCTGATCTGAGCACCCTTAGAACTGCACACTTCCCTGTGTTCCCCACTGTCCCGCCATAGACAGTTCCTGCTCAGGATAAGGGTTAAACCTGAACTTTCTGCAAAGGTTTGTTATTGTCAAAAGCTATTTTCAGTCTCAGCAATGAGGTGCCCAAGAACAACCCCTTTTCAATCTTTAGGGACCCCCATTTTCATCCTTTTGCAAACCCCTCTTGGACTTGTTGTGCAAAGTCTAGAGGTCCCATCACAGTTTCCCAGCTCTTCGAGGATCCTATATCCATTCAGGCTGAGGATTAAACCCGTTACCTCGCCCCTCGAGGTATCACCCAAACCGTCTGCGAGAGGTCGTCTGTTTTTAGAAAACTGATTTAGTCTCAGCAATGAGGCACCCTAGATCACCCCTTTCCAAGCTTTAGGGAATCCCTTGTTTTCTCTTCTCGCAAAACCCCTTTCGGATTTATTCGTCCAGATTCCAATGGTCTCATTATGGTTTCTTCATCCGAGGATTCTGTATGGTTGCCCCTTTCAAGTTAAGGGTTAAGCCTGAACCTCGCTCCACGAGGTACTTTCCATTCAGGTTAAGGTTAAACCTGAGTTTCGTTTCGACTAGATATCCTTTCTAGTCCCACCATGATTCTTCGTTTTAAGAATTCGTGTGATTCCCCCCCACTCAGGTCAAGGGTTAAACCTGAATCTCGCTTTGGTGATGCGTTTTGTTGTCCCATCACGGCTTCCTCATTCGCGGATTCTGTATGGTCATCCCTTTCAGGATAAGGGTGATGCCTGAACCTCATTCCACGAGGTATCTTCCTTCCAGGTTTGGTTTAAACCTGAACCTCATTTCGATGAGGTAATCCTTCCAGTCCCATCATGGTTTTCCCCCACAAAGGAATCCATGCTCTATACATCCATCCAAGAAAGGATCATGCTTAAATTTTATCTCACGAGGCATTTTCTGTCAGAATGTCCCATCAAGGTCCGCTTATATTCCTTTCCCCATCGAAATCATCTTGATCTATCCTTGTCCCATCCAGGTTAAGGGCTAAACCTGAGTTATTCCGAAAAGCTAATCTTGTCTCACCCACGAGACTTGATCAAAATTCTTATCTTTCATCATTTCGGGATCTTCAAAGTCCCATCACGATTTCCTCATTTTCTACTCAATCATATCATTTTCGAGGATTTCGCATCCCCAAGGTCATTCAGAATAAGGTTTTAAGCCTGATAATCATGTCTTTTCAAAATAATTCTTCCACACCCAGTTCAGGTTTGCTAAACTGGGGCATTTTTCAAAATTCAGAGTGTTTTCTTTGCCACTAAGCTCGGCTTTCAACCGACTTAGTAGCAAAGAGGGGCATCTGTAAACACCCCAAAATTTTCAAATGTTGTAAATATTCCCTTTTTGCCCCTGACCCCATTTTCTGAGTAATTGAGTCAATTTTAAATCTAAATACCAGTTTTTTTCTCAAGTTTTATTGAAATTAAATCCATTTTATATATCTGACTCAATTTCGGATCCAGACCCAGATAAAAGATTCAAATCTGAGCTTCTTTGTCCAATTTTTAAAACAAATTCTCAAAATTACCAAGATAACTTTTGAAAAGCTCAGACACTGCGTCCGATATCCGTTTGGATCCATCATGTTACATCCCTCAATTCGAGGTTTAAAAATCAAATATTCTCTCAAAACTTGGGTCCAAACCCATTTCTTTTGAAAGAATTTTTTTTCAAAATGGCCTGGAATTCTCAAAAAAACACTTTTTGTAAATATTTCTCAGAAAAATACAAAAAGTTAGTTTTAAATCTTTGTTTTCTCATAAATTTTAGGATTTCTCCAAAAATATAAAAAAAATATATAAAAAAATTAAAAAAAAATTAAAAAAAAATAAAAAAGTAGAAACAAAAATCGGTTTTTGAAAAACTTCTTTTTGAAAAATAAGCCTTTTTACTAAAACCAGTTTTTTGCAAAAGCTTTTGGAAAAGAAACAGCTTTTTTTTTAAAAAAAATCTTTTGATAAAAAGCTTTTGAAAAAAAAAACTGAGGGTTACAGGGACTCCCTCCATTCTCTCTCACTCTCGCCTTTTCCCCTTCTTTTTCTCCTTCCAGAACCATCTACTCATCTTTGACCCTTCATCACCAAACCCTCTGTAAACCATCCTTTGTCCATCTCCAACGGCCTCGCATGCTTCCATCTCCCCCCCCCCCTCTGCCTCTTCACAGATCACCCGTCCATTTCCAACCTCCATTGCCCTTTTCCTTCCTCTCCCGTTCATCTGCAACGAAATCCTTCTCGAGCCTTCCTCCCCTCTCTATAAAAGTGGCACAAAGAGGGGAGGGCAGGGCCATCGAGGATCACTCATCCATCGCTTCCCCATCCTTTCCGTTTCTGCTTTTTTTTTCTTGGAGAGAACCCGATCAACTCTGTAGCTCCACCGGACCCAGGTTTAGCCACTGTAAGCTAAAGGAGGTCGACACCCCTGCAGTTGCAGGTGAGTAATCGTCTCCATCTTTGCCGATTCTTTGTTTCCCTTTCATAGTGATTCTAGATTTTAGTGGTCGCTCTTCTTTATCTTCTTATTTCATCGTGATGCATCATGGGTGGGATCGACCAGCATATAGCAGGATTGACCCACCTGTTGCTATATGAATGGAGCAATCTGATTCCAACATTTGTTTTGTTCTTTCCTTTCTTCATGTTTAAGCAATTTGATTATGGATTGATTTTGCATCCTTTTTATTATCTGTAAAACTTAATTTTTCGTTGATTTCTCATTTCCTTTCTTCACTGCGATTTTGGGTTTCTTGTTTATTCCGATTTTTTGTTTATGATTAATTATTGCTTTTGACGATATCTGATGGCATATCATTCATTTTCTTTTGTTGTTTTATTCATTCTAGTGGTATTATGATACATCTCTATCTAACTTCATCTGATCTATCAGATATTCGTCGGCATTTCACTTTCATCCTTGTTTCTATCATGCATTTTCATAATCGTTACCATGTCAATGTCGCATAAGCATTCACCATAGTATACTGTAGTTCCAATGTCTGGTGGTATCATTTTTTTTTCTCTGTTTCGTCTGGAAAATCAATTGCCATACAAATTCAGGATGAAGTCGGTCATTGGTCTGTGGACAAAGGTCATCCCCACTTACATTTCTTGGTTTGTAATAATTTTTTTTTTACATTTTCCTGTGTTTTTCTGCATCGTGGCTCATTTTTATCACTTTTGAGGTATTCACCACAGAATAGCATATTCCTTTTCAAAGTGTAAAGGGGTATCTTCGATAAGGTGGATTTAACCCCATATGATAGTCTTTTATGCATATATCATTCTCTGTCACATTGCTCTTTAACATTTCATCCAGTCAGCCTTTTCCATCGTAGATGTCATGTATTAATAGTCATATTGGGTCTGCATCGTTCTTACTTCATTGAGATCTTAGATCACCACTGGAATGGAATCAACATTGCAAACGTCAATTGGAGGGTGATATCTTAATATGAAATCCCACAAATGCCATTCAGTACCTGCTTAAGAATCAATAGCATTCCATCATTGTACATCTTTGCTCATCCACTATTGCGGCATCATCACAGCTCCCGTACCGGTTCATGGTTGTATACATTCCTGCATTTAGGTTCATGGCTGTATACATTCCTGCATTTAGGTTCATGGCATACGGTTGTATACCTGTATATCCCATATTGCACGCTCATATAATGTCTTGCATGGCATGGAGTTAGGCTATCTGTGTTTTAGTATATTTGTAGGTTTGGCTTCCAGTTCTAGTTAATATAGCATTGCGTTTATGATATTTTGCCTTATCTGCATATGGCATCTTCTGCATTTCATTTGGCCAGCGTCTTCCATTTGTAACACACCATCGCGTAATTCATGCATACCCTGTCTATACCATCTGAGATCGTGAAGCTCCAGAATGCTTCTAATAATGACATGGCTTTTGTCCTTGATGTCAAGCTTTTATAGTTTGTCTCAGGCACTTAGACAACCAATAATCTTGGGGCATATGACATAGTTTTTCATAACACATGTTATTGTTTTAAGCATTTTAGCTTCCATGTTCTATCACCAAACAGGGTTCCTGCACCTTCATCTCATCATTCGTCTCATATGACCATCACCGTTGCATTTTCACCACTTTTTCACAGTATCATGTGTGCCACATTATCCTCATTGTTTCTTCATATATAGATATATATATATTTTCTTTTTTTTCTTTTTTCTTTTATCTTTTCTGTCATATTGCATTCTTTAAGCACCTGGCTGGCATCGAGTCCCATCCAACATTCCCTTCATGAACCTCATTACCTTGATCAGCCAACTTACCTTCCGTGTTTGAGAATTGTCTCTTCCATTTGAGAGACTCAATGGTTTGGGAATCATGATTGAGTTGTAGCTGACTTTGAAGAAATCAGATTAGCAATGGCTCAAACCGACCCCTGAATCATTGAGATAGTTAGATTATTAGTTTCATTTGAACTAGATGCAGTAGCCACAAGATCTCTGGCTTTCATATCCACAGATGAATGAATTCCATTGGCATCGACTCCATATGAGTTGGACCAAACGTTCATGAGAAGTCTCTGATGTCGAGACACGAAGGATACTCGACTTCTAGTTGAAGGTAGAACATTAGAACTGTATGGTTGTATTCCATCTTTAATTTCGATTCTGAGTTCTTTTGTCACCCACCAACCATTATGACCCTACGGTCTGGAACTGGACCCCTTATTAAGTAAAGCTCCTTGTAGAGTTTTAAAATGAATCATGCAAATTGTTCATAGTGTCAAATGTTCTAGATTGTAAATATTTGAAAATCTTTGATTCACCTTCATATATCTTCATGGTCTCTGTAATCTGGTTCCTTTCTTTCCTGCCTCCTCTATAATTCAGCATTTATATCTGATTTGTTATTAATTGCTTGTATGGTTTAATGTAAATTCCTGTTTTGATTTGTTGTAAGATCTCATTTCATTCACTGTAAAATTCATCGTGATTAGCTGTGAATATGATTAGATTTGCTGAGAAACTAAGATAATGATATCCACTTGAACCATTCTCAATCAGGAATGACTAATACGCTCATTTTCTATAAGCTGGCATTTATGATGGTATGAAAATGAATTTGGTGCTTCAGCTGAGTCATCAGGTAGGTCAGGAGGACTATGGTTTTCTAGTATGAATGGGTTAACCAGGTTGTTGCATTGCTGACCAATTGTCACCATTGGAATATCTGTGCCCATTGCCCTCTCATCGTCTTTTATCATTTAGCACCTTCCTCACTTACCACAATCTGCATTTATATATCATTCACCCTCCAATCATTGCTACAACCATTAAAAGGGGTTTTCGTTATGATCCCTCGCAGGTTCATAGCACTGCACCTCTATTTACCTACTATGGCTTCTACCCCAGCATTCCCTTAATCCTCACCGGTATACGCACTGCAGCTCCCCCTGCATCTACACCTTCACGCCTCCTCCATATGTCATTAGCTATCAACTATAATTTGTCATTTGATACACACAGTAGGTTATTAGGATCCTTAAACCATATGTCATTAGTGCACCATTAGTTAGTTACCCATATTAGTTGTGCATTCATCATTCACTCACATGGTATAGTGAATTATATCAACTACCTACTCACATACCATACACTTAAGCACATTGTTCACCTGTATATAGGTATATCAGTCAACCTTACACTGTCATCTTCCACCTGCAAGTCACAATCCATATCACCATTTGCATTTAGCATGGTTCCCGTGCTGCTCCAGCATACGTTACAGCAACCGCACCCCTTGCCCATAGTGCCGTGTTGCATCTAGGCATACAACACCCTGTGTCTCATCCACTGTTGTTGTACGTCTTCCCTACTATCTTGGCCAGTCAGCCCCTAGCACCCCGGCAACACTCTCACCACCCTCATTTATATACATTTGCTTATTGTATACTCAAGCATTCTTTTTCACAGGCTATATATATGCCCATTTCCACTCGGTTTCTGTGCCTAAAATCTCCATTTACACACATGGCTCACGGTGGTACGGCAACCCCATCTCCACTTTTTTTTTCAGCATATCCTCCATCCACTGATTCTAATATTTTCTGATTCAGTTTCAACTGAATTTCATTAATACCTACATACCATAAGTCCTTCATTTACACTTATACAACATGTTCATTTAGTTGTTCATCTAACTATGGTATTGCCTATATATATATATATATATATATATATATATATATATATATATATATATATATATATATATATATATATATATATATATATATACATTTTTCTGACAAATGCAGGGTAGGCCATATGCCTTTCTCATTCCAATATGAGTAAAGCATCTTGTATAAGATTTTGAATAGTCATTTACACTCACATTTTAAATCTCCTTTTGTGCGAATTTTGTCTTGCAGGAACATGAGAAAAGCTTGAAATTAGAAATTTGCGATGTTTTCAAATTCCAATATTGTAATAAGCTAGATATTAATGAAAATTCTACATTTCCAGTCTTAGATTAGAATGTATGAGCATGTAAATAACATTTGTTTCATTATTCTCCTTTGTTTCTAAAAACTCACAAATGGAAACACGAATGGCATGTGCACCATTCTAATAGGACGTGATTAATTCTAAGTTGATGATTTGCATCAATGGCCATAGTCAGGATGTGAACAAAACTTAGGATTTTCATCTTTTATGGAATAACACCAGATCCACACTGGATCTCTTTCTAAAAATTATCATATTTTTAAATATCTTCTTCTTTTATCAGAGTTTAACTTAAAATTAACTCAAAATATATATCAATAGCCATAGTCAGGATATATTGAGAATTAATTTCATTTTAAACTCTATAAAAGCATCAAAAAATGTATTTTATTCTTCATTTGAATTTAGATATGATTATTATATAATACATTCAATGACCATAGTCAGGAGTGTATTATATCATTAATCTTATTTACATTCATTTAAAGAATGAAATATGATTTTCAAATCCAATTTCAAAATTATTTAAATTCATTCATCATCTAGGATATAATTGCATCATATTTTCAAAATCTCTTTTAAATTACTCCAAGTGATTTTGAGTATCGTTCCTCATTTCTCAAATCAATTCTATTCTATAGATTCAAATTCAATTCTATCTCATTTTCAAGATTCAAAAATATCAATTTCAAAGTCCAATTTGACTTTGGAATTTCAAATTCATTCCAAAACTTCAAAAATTACAATATAAATCAAACTTCAAAGTTCAAATCAACTTTGAGATTCCAAATTCAGTTTCAAATTCAAATCCAACTCAATATCTCAAAATTCAAAGTTCAATTTTAACTTTGAAATCTCTGATTCATCTTTTAAATTTTAAAAACTCCAAAATCCATTTTTAGGATCCAGAACCCAATTCATTCTAGGATCCATAATCCAATTCTACTTTGGATCTCAGACTTCAGATCCAAAATTCATTTTAGGGTCTACAAACCAATTCTATCTTGGATCTCAGACTTCAGATCCAAAATCCATTTTAAGATCGAGAAACCAATTTCATCTTGGATCTCAGACTTCAGATCCAAAATCCATTTTAGGATCCAGAATTCAACTTCATATCGGATCTCAGACTTCAGATCCAAATTCCATTTAAGATTCAGACTTTATATTCAAATTCCATCTTGGATCTACGATCTCAAATCCTATTCCATTCCCAATTCCAGATTTCAAAATCCAAATCTATCTTGACTTCCAAATTTCAAATCCAATTCCACTTTCAAACCTCATCTGGACTTCTTAAATCCATTTCTATTTTTTAAATACCATTTAGATTTCTCAAATCCATCTTGATTTCAAATTCTAAATCTAGAATTCAATATCACTTCAAATTTCATCTCCTTCTCTAAAAATTCAGATTCAAACTTCAAATTCAAAGTTCATTTCTGACTTTGAAGCTTCATTTCCTTTTCACTCATCTTCCAATCATTCTTTCTAAATTCAAAGATTTATTTTCCCAACTCTGATTATTTCAAAGACTTAGAACTTCAAATATCCTTTTTGATCTATCTCAAGTTTTAAAGTTAGATTCAACCATTTCTTCATTCTATTATCAAATTCATCTCAAAAAAAGCTTGGAAATTTCCAAAATCATTTTTCAAAAAGGCATACATCCTTGCATTGCACAAGCATGATTCTTTGTGCATTTAGATTTAGAATAAATTCTTAGATGATATTTTTAGCAAAGCAAAAGGCATAAATTCGATCCTTGGTTCGATTACCCCTGGTAAAGGCGCCAGGAACGGTCGAACCTCGTATCGATGAGCGAATCCCGTCTCTCCATTTTTCCCGCAATATATTTTCAAAATGGAGGCGAGTAATTTTCTTAAATATTTTCAATTCAAGGTCAAGTGAGACCCCGCAAAAGAGTTCTTCTTCTCTTCTTTTCCTTTCCATTCTCTTCTCTCTTCTTTTTCTGTCTTCTATTTTCTCCCTTCAAAAAGGGAAAATAGAGGATAAAAAGGGAAAAGAGGTGGAAGAGAGAGAAACCACAAGAGAGGAAAATTTTTGCGATGATCACACGTCGCTAATTCCATATTTTCTTGTAGTAAATGCTCGTAGAACCAAATTTGGAGTACCTTGCACCCAGAAAATTGGGAACGAGAATATGTGAAGTCACTCATCACTCAGTACAAGCATGCTGAAACCAGCATCGCCAAGGAGACATAATCGCTAAGTTGAATCCAGTGTTGAACCATGTGAACATAGTGCAAGTCAAGCATCTCATTACTCTCGTCAAACTAAAAGACTCTCATGGTGCAAAGAATGAAAGTGGCATGAAGGTAGTTAATCTCTTGAGCCAAAAGGGCAATCAAAGTCTGGCCGAAAGTGAATGCAAAGTTGTTCAAGGGGCAGAAGTAGAAGTTCCTTCTTGTCTAAAGCTTGATATGTCATTTGTCAGTGAGAGTCGAGAAAGGGTTGTGTGTTCTCCTACGAAGACAGATTCATGTGTTTCAGGGTGTACAAAAAAATATTTTGAGACCCGTGATAATTCATATGCCAATGTTACCCATGATGATTTTATAATAAAATAATATATAAAAAAGATAGATATGCGTTTGATGAAAATGTCCTCATGTAAGATAGATATGCGTTTGATGAAAATGTCCTTTCGTAAATAGCTTTGCACATTCCGGCGAGTCCAGGTTATCACCTTGGTTTTTAGCTTGTGTTACAACACATTGTCGCCTTTTCATTCCGGTCTTTTGTTATAAAACATTCTCGGGTTCGTTCCTACCTTTTGGAGATAACTATAAATTGATCAACTGGTTCGATCATTGGTGAGCGTCATAGAGGGATTTGCCGGCCATCTCTTTTTACTGTCTTCTCTTCTTTTTCATTTTCGTTAGGCAGTATGAAAAAAAACAATGACGCACAAACCTTCCAACAAGTGTCATTAAGGCGTCATGAGTACCTTTTCATGTCATTATGCTATTGTTGAAGAACATATGTCATCCTGAGTGCCATTAAGGTGTTGTTTTGTTATTGCAGGTGGATGTTGTATTTTTGACGGTTGGAAAATTAAAGATACTTGTAGGACGCTGGGACCTATTGACAAGAATGTTTGGTTACAGATGTGAGGAAGGGCCTCTACCCCATCTGGTATTTTCCATTCACTCAGTATATGCAATATATCGCAAATCATGGTTGTAGTAACATACTACCGATTTGTGAGATATTGTTTTGTTTGTTAATATCAATTTGTAATCTATTATGCTGAATTGTTGTATCGATTTGTAATATATTATGTGATATGTATATCGATTTGTAAGATATTATGTGTTTTCTATAGCAATTTGTAAGATATTTATAGTATGATTTTAAAATGTGTGTGTGCAGAATTTATATTGTTGCACGCTTGCAGTGGCAATTTGCGTATTCAAATCACTGCTCATTTAGCGATTTTTATTAAAATCGCTTCACAATATCGTAGATATAATTAAATTGTTGTCACATGAATCGCTATTGTCAACACACATATATGATAAATCGTTTCTTTTATTGGCATGGTAAATAACAACTCGATGCATAGTATAAGCAAATAACAAATCATTGTTGCTTTTATTCTATGATTCATTCAATCGTTTCTTTGACTTGCTTAACTAATCGATATCCATTGTTATATGCATCCTGAATAAATCGTATTAAACGTATGCGTTGGCTAATGCAAATTGATATCTTGCTTATGACAGTGGTAAACTTATCATCTGGTTACAATGAAAATGATGTATCTTAATCATTGGAAAGTTATGAAGAAGTGAACATCTGTACTAATGTTGTACCTGAAGAAGTGAACATGTGCACTAATGATGCACATGACAAGAAGGGTGCAGACATTGGATTCACTCTTGACTTGAATATTTCAGCAGAAGAAATGCAATTCAATAATGAGGTAGACGATCATGATAGTACACTTGACTTTGTTCCCGTAGAAAGAATGCAGTTTAATAATGAGAAAGCTGCATACAAATTTTACAATGATTATGCCTTCAAACTTGGCTTCAGTGTGTCATGGTGAGAAAGACATATGTTTATTCTAAGAAAGGTTGGGAGAAGTCAAGTGAAAATCTAACAAGGAGCAAGCCAGATTCAAGATGTGGCTATCCAATGAGAATGGTGTTAAGAAGACTTCTGAATGAGAAATATATAGTTCGTACTTTAATCATTGATCATAACCATGAATTAACAGCTTCATTTATAACTCCTATGTTAAGGTCACATCGTAAAGTAACTGAAGTGCTGTAAACACCTCAAATTTTTTAGGTCCATTCCGGACACCCTTTCTCGCAGAAGCCAACCCCTGTAGATCAGTGTAGGAGTCTAACCCTAGGTCCATTCCAGTTTAGGTGTCATTTTAGCCCCTTTTTACCAGTAAAATTACTATTTTACCCCTAGGTCAACTCAAATCCTTTGTTAGTTAGACCCAACCAAGCTCATTTTAAGTTCAAAAGAGTTAGAATGTCAGTCATTTCTAGCTCACCTGAGCTCATGATGAGTGGTGTCAGTTCATTTTAGCTAAAATTGGTTCATTTCTCTAGAAATGAGCTCATTTCTAGCTCAAATTTTAGCCAATTGTCCTAAAGTCAGTTATTTTCAGTCGACCCTATTTTTCTAAGTCTAACTCGAGCTCACCAAGAGTTCAAGTGGTCTAGTTTCAATTCAAAACTTTTTTCCACAGTTTTGGAGTTTATTTCAGCTCATTTCAGCTAAAATTGAGCTAATCCTTGTCAGTCTAGCCAGTGTTTAAGTTTCAGACTTAGTTCATCTCAGTATAACTAACCTTTATTTTAGCTCAAACCCAGTACATTCTCGTTACCCACTTCACTCCATTTGCGATAACCCACAAACACGTCATTCATAAAGGAAACATCAGTTTGTTTGTTCATTACTCACGAAGCAAAGCAAAACAACACCCTCCTAAACTTATGTGACGTGTCATTCATTTATAAAGGAAACATTGTTTTACATACCGCTCATTTTAAAAAATTGCACGTAAATAAATTATATTGCGCATGAATTAAAAAACGCCATTTCATTTGCTTTTTAGAAAAAAGAATTATAACAGGTTGCAAGCCAATCAGTATCAAGCAAATCCTGATAGGACATTAATTTGTATTTATGAAGTTACAACGACAATGACATATCTTTATTTGTCTTTATAAACGATATTGATATGTAATATCGCAATTTACTCATATCGATTTGCAAGTGTTACAAAAATATTGTGAACGAAACAGTGATACCGATTTGCAATTGTTACTTAAATGGGTATCAAGTTGTAAATCGATTTGTATTTATGAAGTTACCTTGATTTGTACTTTACTAAGTTTAAACATCATGTCATTTTGTTTATTGTTTTTCTTTTCCACCTTTTATGAATTAATCATTTTGTAAATCATGATAGAACGTATTGTTCACATAGACAAAGCTCGTAAATACAAATCATAATAGGATATTCAAATGGATTTGGTGGGATGGGATGTATTTGATTTTTGGATGAGTTTAGGTGGGGGAGTGATTGGATTGGGTTGGTTGTGAGACTCATTTAGCTCTCATTAAATCCAAACCCAATCTAAACTATTATATATATAGAGAGATACATATTTGCATATATAGATTTTAATTAAATTTATTTGGGTCTCAAATGAACCCAAAAGTTATTATATTTAAGTAGGATCCATTTAGAATTTAGATAGATCTAAAACTTATTATATTATAGTGAAATGCACAGTACACTAAAAAGATTCATTTAGATCATAAGTGAATTCAAATCTTTTTTTCTTAAGTAGGATCTATTTGGGTCTCGAATTGAATCAAGATCCAAACAAATTTATTTTACCTTCATGAGATCCATTTAAGTCTCAAGTAGATCCAAAAGTCTTATTTACTTATTGAAATCCAATTGGATCTCCAAATGGGTCCAAATATTAATTTACATAATGAGATCTAATTGAGTCTTCAAGTAGATTCAATATATTATTTTCTTAGTAGGATCCAATTTGGTCTCTAAATGGATCTAAAATACTTTTTACATTAGATTAGATTTATTTGGGTCTTAAATGAATCCAAATCTCTTATAGGTCTGGTTCAAACCCTGATTTAAATCGAAACTCTTTCCATATCTATGATGATCATTTATTGTATCTAAGTCAAACCTTTGGTCATGATGTATTTTAAATAAATACACATATTTTTTGTAAATGAATATGGTTGTAAATCATATCGATTAGTAGTTATGAAGTTACCGCGATAATGATATGTCTTTGTTTGTCATTCTGAATGAAATCGATTTGTATTTATGAAGTTACCTCGATTTGTACTTTACTAAGTCTAAAGATCGTGTCGATTTGTTTATTATTTTTCTTTTCCACCTTTTATGAAATTTTGTAAATCGCGATAAGACGTATCGTTCACATAGACAAAGCTCATAAAAGCAAATCACAATAGGATATTCAAATGGATTTGGTGGGACGGGATGTATTCAATTATCATATGAGTTTAGGTGGGGGAGTGATTGGATTGGGTTGGTTGTGAGATCCATTTAGCTCTCATCAAATCCAAACCCAATCTAAACTATTATATATATATATATATATATATATATTAATTAAATTTATTTGGGTTTCAAATGAACCCAAAAGTTATTATATTCAAGTAGGATCCATTTGGAATTTAGATAGATCCAAAACTTATTATATTCTAGTAAAATTCATAGTGCACTAAAAAGATTCATTTAGATCATAAGTGAATTCAAATCTTTTTTTCTTAAGTAGGATCTATTTAGGTCTTGAATTGAATTCAGATCCAAACAAATTAATTTTACTTTCATGAGATCTATTTAGGTCTCAAGTAGATCCAAAAGCCTTATTTACTTATTGGAATCCAATTGGATCTCCAAATGGGTTCAAATGTTAATTTACATAATGGGATCTAATTGAGTCTTCAAGTAGATTCAATATTTTATTTTCTTAGTAGGATCCAATTTGGTCTCTAAATGAATTTCAAATACTTTTTACAGTAGACTAGATTTATTTGTGTCTTAAATGGAATTTCAAATCTCTTATAGGTCTGGTCCAAACCCTGATCTGAGTCAAAACTCTTTCCATATCCATTTGGGTCGACCTAAATACTCTGTAAAGATCTCATAAATTTTTTAATTAAACATTAAATAACTTGAACAAATGTTGAAACATTATGATAATGAATTTGCTAATTAGTCAACTGATAAGTTTTAAGAAAAAAAGTTGGTTGCAAGCCGATCGGTTATAGAAAGAGTTATATAATTATACAATGTTACATTACAACAAAGAATTATAACTGATTGCAAGCCAATCAGTATCAAGCAAATCGCGATAGCATGTAACCTTCATACGTACAAATCGTTTCAGCCTTTTATCAATCATTGTGTAAATCATGATAGGAAGACAACTCGTAAAAGCAAATCATAATTTCCACAGTACACAATGCAAAATGCTTCTTCGATTTTTATTTATGAAGAGTGAACATTACAACGATTTGTTTAGTGGCACTTGTGTGTTACACTTATTAAAAAAACTAATTATACAATTATAGAATGTCACGTTATAGAAAAGAATTATAGAATTACAACAAAGAATTATAGAATTACAATAAATAATTATCGAGATGTCGATTTGTATTTATGAAGTTACTACAACAATGATATGACTTTGTTTGTCTTTGTGAATGATATCGATATGTAATATCGTGATTTACTCATATCGGTTTGCAACTGTTACTAAAATATTATAAACAAAATAGTGATTGCGATTTGCAACTGTTACATAAATCAGTATCAAGTTGTAAATCAATTTGCATTTATGAAGTTACCTCAATTTATATTTTACTAAGTCTAAACATTGTGTCGATTTGTGTACACGTGCGTAAAACCCTAATCTATGTAAAACTTTAATATAGATCTGTGTAAAACCCTGCCTGACCCAACCCGTTGTCCAGGTCTAACTTCTTCTTCTAATTTTTCTCTTTCGCTTGCGTCTTCTTCTTCTCCTTCTTCCTTATATTTTTCTTTCTTCTTTGTTTTTCTGTGTTCCTTCTATATGTGCTTGATAGATGGGGTTTGATGTTGATAACCTAGTTCTTTCACACTGTGAGAAAAGATCTGGATAATCTTTAATGATGATTATGGAGGTTATCATGTGTGCATACATTGATATATTCATGACACATACGATTGTGGCTTATTTGTTGTGAAGTATATCGAAGTTTACGCAGAATATAATGACCATAATCATCCTCAATCGTTGCCACTATACCGGAGCAAGCACAAATATTTTGTATGATAGACAAGGGGTGATGTTGATGACCATCTATTTGATCAATTCCTACTGCCAGACCCTCCATCGTTCGCAAACCATCCTTCATAGTTGAAAAAATATCCACCTAATCTTCGATATACTTCCTGACAAATATTCTACAATCGTGCGGGCTCCATCTTCTCTGTCTATTGGGATCCCATACCTTCTGCAGCTTCGTCAGCTCTGCCTCAAAGCTTTCTATACTAGCAAGCTAGATTTCATGCGCACCTAGATTGCATTCGAAGCACATCACTATTTGGACGTGGGGGTGATGTTGATGATGATGTCTACTTTCTTTGATGATGATGGTCATGTATTGTATCTAAGCCAAACCATTGGTCATGATGTATTGTATAGATCATGATAGAACACTTCTTCTATAAAAAACAATTTGCGATCTCTTATAGAAAGAACTATATAATTATTGAATGTTACATTACAATAAAGAATTATAACTGATTGCAAGCCAATCAGTATCAAGCAAATCACGATAGCACGTAGCCTTCATACATATAAATTATTTCAGCCTTTTATCAATTATTGTGTAAATCATGATAGGAAGACAACTTATAAAAGCAAATCATAATTTCCACATTACACAACACTAAACACTTCTTTAATTTTTTTTATGAAGGCCGAACATTACAATGATTTGTTCAGTGGCACTTGTGTGTTACACTTATTAAAAAAAGAATTATACATTTATAGAATGTCATGTTACAAAAAAGAATTATAGAATTATAATAAATAATTATTGGGATACAAAAATCATATAATGTTTATTCAGTGGCACTTGACGACTCAGATAGACTATGACATACAAATCGTCTCTTTTTTTTCTTGGTGGACTCTCTTTCCTCGATGGCCTCTTGGATCCCTCATTCTTATTAAAACCACTGATAATCATCTCTATTAGTGTACCATATTATAATCGTATTTGGCTCTTCAAATTCTGCACCTGCTTCCGTAACTCCTTATTCTTCCTCTTCAACATCTCTAACCTTATGGCAGAGACTACCTTCTTTTTTTTAAGTTATGTTCGCTCCTAATCGTGTACCACAACTGAGGGAATCATTGTTGTAGCCGGAGGGACACGATGGACATTTTTTCTATGCTGGGAGACGACATGCTGGGGGACAGGAGGGACGCATGGGTTCCCAATATTTCCACATTGCTTCTTCTCAATTTCCAGATTTTGATGCATGGATTCCTAATATTTTTCGAAATAGTTGGGGTCATATTGCCATTCTTTATAATCATATGCTATGGCACAAATACCTCCTTTGTTCTAGCTATCTAATTATTTCTTGAAGCGTTCGTGCCAATTCACATTTCTGGCCCCACCACTATTCATCTTTCTTCTCACTTTCACAGGTTGCTTTGGGGTAGACTGTCTCAAGTCAGCTTGTAGGAGAACTCGACTACCATGCTGCAACTCGGCTTCAGATTTGCTAAATAGCCAAATATCGCAGTCAGACAGTCTCACAGCCTCAGTAACAACCTCTTGGTCCTCTTCCTCCCCATCTCCATACGGTCTTCGCATAATCTGTACATTAAAGATTATGGTTTATGTATAGATATAATTACTCATGCTAATGAATGCTAAATATTAAAATGATTTATAATAACGAGTGCTAAATATATTACAACAACTGTTACTAATGAGTGCTTTGTATTAAAATGATTTACACTAATGAATGCTACATATTACAATGATTTACAATAATGAATGCTAAATGCTAAAATGATAACACTTTGTACTAACAAAGATAAAGAATGCTAAAGATTACAACAATTTACACTAATGAAAGTTAAATGCTAAAGCGATAACGATTTATACTAAGGAATACAAAATCCTGCAACGCTCATTACTTAAGAGTGTTAAACATTAGAATGATTTATACTAATGAATGTTAAATGCTAATGTGATAATGATTTATACTAACAAAGACAAAATCCTGCAATGATCATTACTTTATAATGTTAAACATTAAAATGATTTATACTAATGAATGTTAAATGCTAATGTGATAATAATTTGTACTAACAAAGACAAAATCCTGCAGCGATGATTACTTAAGAATGTTAAACATTTCAACGATTTATACTAATGAATGATAAATATTAAAACAATTATAAATGATTTTGAACCATTTACCTCATTTAATTGTAGACCATCTAAAATAAACTTAGCATTATCCTCATTGACATTTATTATAGTTCACTGACCGATCTTGGGAAAACCATAAATCGCAGGGCCACACTAAGGACGCAAGGTGACAATATGCTCTCATGCCCAGGCCTAAAAAATAATATATTAGTAAGACTATAACCTTCAAGGATCTTAGTCTACAACTACCAAATATGTAATAAACAATTACGTGGAGAAATGGCCAAAACCCTCTGACAGTTTTTGTACCCTTACTTGCATGATAAAGTTGATTGTACAAGTGTGCGAGCATAGCAACACCCCATGCATAGTTGTCGACTTCATCTAAGTATTTCAAGAACTACAACCACATGTAACTTAACATCGAACCAGACAAATCCAAAAATAAAGTAAGTCCAAAAAAATAAAGAAGGAAGCTGCGTAACTCTTGGTAAGCTCTTTCAGATGCACATGTAGCGGACCGACCTTCCCATTTATTACGAAAAGAAGAAACTTTCATTGATGTAGAATTTCTTTCACTAGAAATACATTGACCCCAGTCCTCCATCGATATTCCTAAAAGGGCCATGCACTTGTTCCTTGCGTTTTAGTTTGAATCCAGTGCTAGGACAACACTTTGATGACACTTAAGACCCGTAATCTGTGCTACATCTTCTAGGGTCATGAATAATCAAACTGAAATGTGTTTGTTTTATGATTCCACTTATTGACCAGGTGGGTCATGGTATTCCAGCACATTTCAAAATAATGTTGGTCCAGAAGGCCGTCGAAGTGCATATTTCGTAATTAGTCCTTCTGATATTCACTCAGTTGTCCATATCACGACAGAACTACATGCCACTGACACCGCCCTCTGTGCTTTTCACCTGGTGCTCTACTTCTCTTCTGACCTCCTTGTAACACAAAATAACATATTATTCGTATTAAATCAAAATTAGTCCCATTTATACCTTTATATGTCATTGTACACAATAATCACTATATATAATAATCGTTGCATACTCGCTATCACTGTAATCGTATACACAATAATCGATATCAAAGTAATCGTTATACGTACTAATCACTATACATAGGTCACAATAATCGTTATACATAGTAATCACTATCACAGTAATCATTATACATAGTAATCGCTACCACAGTAATCGCTATATATAACAATACCTATTACAGTAAATTGTTACATAATCGCTATACGTACTAATCACTATTACGGTAATCGCTATACATAGGTCACAGTAATCGCTATCACAGTAATCACTATACATAGTAATCGTTATCACAGTAATCGCTATACATAATAATACCTATCACAGTAAATCATGACAGACAAGAGGGATTTACATATCTTGGTCACACTTTTCTCCTCTTCATCCCCGCCCTCTATCCTCTTCCTTTCTTGTTGCTTCATTATTCGCTCATCCTTCTCCTTCCTCTACCTTTCTTGTTCCCCATTCATTTTCTCCTCCTCCTTTGCCTTTTTTGTTGCTCCTTCGCTCCGCCGCCTCCCTCCTTTGCTTTTCTATTTCTTCCTTCCTTCGCTCCTTCGCCTCCCTCCTCTGCTTTTCTACTTCTTCCTTTATTTCCCTTTCCTTCTCTTCCTCCTCCTGCTTTTTCCTTTCCCTTTCCTTCTCTTCCTCCTCCTGCATCTCCTTCCTTTGTCTTTTTTTCTTTTCCTTGTCCTCTATCTCCTTCATTTGCCTTTTCATTTTCTTCCTTGTTTTACTCCTTTCTTTGCCTTTTCTTCTCTTTTTTGTTCTCCTTCTCCTTCCTTTGTCTTTCCTTCTCTTCCTCATCTTGATGCTTCTTTTTTTGTTTTTCCTCTTCCATATTCATCATTTGCCTTTTCTTTTCTTCCTCCTTCTCCTTCTTCAATTGTCTTTCTTTCTCTTCCTCATTCTCCTTCTTCTTCAATTGCCTTTCCTTCTCTTTTGACTTCTCTTTATTCTTTCTTTGTCTTTCCCTCTCCTCCTCCTCCTTCATTTGCCTTTTCTTCCTTTGCTTTTCATTCTCCTCCTCCTTCTTTCTTTGCCTTTCCCTCTCCTCCTTTTCCTTCTTCATTTGCCTTTTCTTCTTTTGCTTTTCATTCTCCTCCTCCTTCTTCCTTTGCCTTTCCCTCTCCTCCTTTTCCTTCTTCATTTGCCATTTCTTCCTTTGCTTTTCATTCTCTTCCTCCTTCCTTTGCTCTTCAGCCTCAATATCTGATGGACAATGCTCTGTATTATATAATTCCAATGCTTTGTCCCTATCTTTATCATTCTCAATCTTCATTATGTTTTGGTACCTTTCATAACACACATATATATGGGACTAGCGGATAATTTCTCTAATAGTCATCCCATTGAACGGTGAGGGCTTTCTTGTCTTACGAATTTTAGTCATTGCTAACCTACACAACACATAAATTTAACTGCATCATTATATGTTACAACCGCCTTCCCAAGTATATATTATTAAAAATCATCACATTCATTACACAATCACCAACATTACAAATCGTCATAATATTTGGCTTTATAAGTAAACATCGTTGTAAGATTTAGCAAACTTAAGTATAAATCGAGGTAACTTCATAAATACGCATCGCTACTCCATTAAACATATAAATTGTTGCTGCTTCAAACGTACAAATCACTACTAATTTAAATGTATAAATTGTTCATGCTTCAAACTTATAAATCGTTATATAAATCATACCCTTCATAAGTACATATTGTTGTAACATTTGGGTTTCATAAGTGAACATTATTGTACGATTTAGCAAACTTAAGTACAAATTATGGTAACTTCATAAATCATAAATACATATCACTACTGCTTCAAACGTATAAATCGTTGTTCTATCAAACATACAAATCGTTACTGCATTAAATATATAAATCATTGTTGCATTCCAATGTACAAATCTTTGTAAAAATTTAGCCTTCATAAGTAAATATCGTTGTAATGTTTGGCCTTTATAAGAACAAATCGTGCTAACTATTTTTTGACTCCTAGAAGGTGGATAGGTACAAATCGATTTATTTCAATATGAAAATATGTGTTATTTAGAATAAATAGTACAACCAGTTGTAAGATTTAGCATTCAAATTTATAAATCGATTTGTTTATATAACGAAACCTTAGACGAAACTCACCGAAATGACATGAGTTTTGGTAATCCGACAGTGAAGGAGAAACACCTAGAAGGTAGATGCAGCCGATGGTGGTAATAATACTCCCACTACATAGACGACGACAAAGGATACTCCAACGACATCAAACGATGGCAAAGGTTGCTCTAGTGGCAGCATGCGACGACAAAGGGTGCTCCAGCGATAGCAGACGACGACAAAAGGTGCATCGTCAGAGGGAGCTCCTGTTATAGTAGATGGTGCAAACGTTTGCTGCTTAGGGCAAAAACAGAACATTTGGACTTTGAAGAGTTAACATCATCCTCCCTTTTCTGGATGGAGGACATTTTTGTCCTTTTCTTGAACCGATGTTTCACTCTTTTAGATGGAGGATCTCGAATCAGTGTTTCACCTTTCTAGATGGAGGACATTTTTTTCCTTTTCTCAAACCGTCGTTTCATGGCGGGAATGGAAGTAAAGGGTACTTAAGTCTTTGCAATTGCAATGGACTTCGATGCTAACACACATAGGGATACGATCCCCATGTGCTTATATACGTGGTGCTCATTCGGACCCTCGAACACTCACCTGCATCTTTGGGGGGGGGGGGGGACATATAACCTACTTCGGTGAGAGTCACCAACATGCTTTCAAAGAACCCCAAAAGGTTTATAGTATCCCTTGCTCACAAAGAAAGCTTTGTCCATGTCCAATCCACATGTAAGAGGAAGAAGCACAAGTGGATCATCTCATCAAGCGTAATTGTCATATCACCAAAAGTACCCATGCATGGATTCTGATGCTACATCAATGTAGTAAGAAGATTCTTGTCCAACTCAATCTTACAGAGGCAAACCACTCAGAAGAGGCGACATGAAGCCAAGTAGCATTTATGATGGATGAGAAAGTCCTTGCCCTATGCTTGGTACCAATCCTGAGTGCTCGCACAAGAAGGGAAGTCTTGAACCATATTCTTCCCATGTCATGAAAAGAAAAGAAGTGTCATATTCCATGAGCACATAATGCGGAAAAGAGAATAAAACCATAAGTCATTAACATCTTACCAGAGTTCCTCCACGAATATAGTACTCATCCTATTGAGAACAAGGTAAGACACAACCTTGTTTGATCTCCATAGTGAAGATTTTTGGGAGTTCAGAATAAGGGGAATAGGGCCAAATATGAGTTCAAATAGGCATAAAATGATTCAGAATTAGAAATCAAGCCAAAAAATGGTAAGTTTCTAAGACTATAGTCTAAACTGTCATTCTAAGCTTATTTGTCGTTCTGAGCTCAACGATCATTTCAAGCTCATTTGTCATTCTAAGCTCATCTATAGACTGGAACACTAAATAGTAAAAGTCTAGGAAGACTTGTTCTTTTGAATAGTTTTTCCTACATTCTTGCATTTTCTGCATTGTTTTGCAGTAAATATAATCATCTCATTAGGTAAGCTTACCTTATCATTCCTTAGCACCATTCAGACATTAGGTTCATAGGTTGTCCTATAGATTGATCGAACGGTCCGAGTCCCAAATATGAGCACAATCAAACCAAAACACCTTCTTTAAGTAAGAAAATTGTCTTTGAAAGCAGCCCGTGCATTTTCAAAATAATCTGGTCAATTGAGTCAAAATGTCTATAAGGAGAAGTTTGTCACTCGCGTCATCTTTTCAAAATACCTTTCAAGAAGTCTTATACCTTTAGTTCCTTGTGCAATCTTACACCCGCAAGCACTTGTCTCATCTTGTAAATCTGACTTCACTCGCAAAACTTTCAGGCATTAGGCACAAAGCCTAGGAGACCCTCGTGTATGACAAGATATTCACTTTGTCTTGTAAATCTGACCTCGCTCAACAAGACGTCCAAACATTAGACATAGAGCTTAATAGGCCCTCGTGTAAAGCTACACATATGCCTAATGTCATTTGCCAAAAGTCCTTTGGAAAAGATCTCATGATTGTTAAGCTTTTTAAAAGTTATCTTCCATCTTCTAAAATTGGCATGTCTACTTTGTCATTGATCAAGCTTTACACACTCGATAATAAAGAGAGGCATTTACAGACAACTGAATTTTGGCCACTCATTATTTTATAGATCTTGTCTAAAGTTTATTTTCTCAAAACACTAGCATTTCTTGTCCAAAACTATTGTATCTATTTCAAATAATTTTTTCCCTAGAAAAAATTATGTTTTCAAGCTTTTCATCCAAAAGAGGAATCAAAGAGGGCATCACAAGATTTCCAATGCAACAAAACTCACCTCAAATGGACACCTAGATCCAAAGTTATAGCCAAATAAGATTTTCTATCAAAACTGGAGCTAACCTAAATCCAATTCCTTTATGGATCCAAACCCACTTGTTAAGACGTCAATCTAGACTGTCGCTTCTGATTTGGACCTAATTTTGGATTCAAACCTAGATTCTTTCATATGCCATCCCCATGATGGATCTAGATCCAAATCCAAATGAATTCTCATATGTTGTTTTGGCTTAATCTATCATTCATGTGAACAGAACTGGATCTAAAAGTCAAGACTACAATTTAAACTATCATGTAGGCTAGAAGATCTAGATCTAGTTTAGTTTTTTGGATCGGATCCATGCTAGATTGTCATCTCCAAGGGTGGATCCAAATCCATAAGTCAGGATGACACTCTAGACTATCGTTCCAACGTCAATTATTGTACAGGCTTGGGAGTGCCTTTCTAAACTCATTTTCATGTGAGGAAATGTGTTTTGAGACTTGAAACTTTTCAAAAACCCAAAAACTTTTCCTCTAGTCTTCTAAAATAGAAGCCTTAGCCCGCTCAACTTGCTAAATCCACATGACTTGGCCCCTAAGCAGAAACCATGGTCAATTAGATTGTGCCACCTCAAATCTCTACCCAATCATATTCTGGCCAAAAACCCTCTAGATTTATGTTCAAGATCCGACCCTACACGTATAAATAAGGATCTTGTCTCCCAATTTCAAGTCATCTAGAATATAGCATGTAGGATCCACCATCTATGATCTAAGTATTTCAACACCCAGACTCTGCCAAATTCATTCCAACCTAGTGCATTCATACCTACACCTTGCTTGAGTCTGAACCGCTTAGTCTAGATCTATATCCTAGTCTCACCCATCTCAGAGTCTTTGCCTATGCCCATTTGTCATCATGCTCATCATTGTTGTCGTACAAAGGCTACCTAAGCTCGAGGTGAAACTCACTTCCCACACTTTTTCTTTTCTTTATTAATCTATTTCATCTAATTAAGTGTGGATTTGTCTAATAGCTCATATACTTTTTATCTTTGGATCTTTTTCGAGTCTTGGTGGTGTCTCTACACTGTCAAGCTCACCTTTTTTATAGGATTTGCGTATGAAGTACATTGATTTGCATGCTAAAGGTCAGATCGAGGGGAGCCCATGTTCTTGGTGAGCTTGATCCCTTCTCAGCAGAGAAGGAAAGATGTGTGACTTGCAAGCTAGTATCCCATATTTTTTGCAATAAAAATCTAGATCTAGTTCAACCAAGTTTTTGTCAAAAGCTCATCAGATCCAAGGTGAATGATAACCTTGATTGAAACATCGAGGTCTGCATGTTCACAATAAGTCTCATTGATAAAGTATGCATATATAGAATGTGTTTGTCCCATTGTGGACATTTTTTAATAAAAACCCATAAAATTCTAAAAAATTGCAAAAAAAATCTTCATAAAAATTTGCAAGATTATGCAAGATTCATAAAAGGCATAAAATGATGTCAAAATCCAAAGAAATTTTTTAAATTCATTCTCAAAATCTTAAATAAGGTTTTTTGAACCATTGCAATCATTGAAAAATTCATAAAAACCCCAAAAAAGTCTTAAAAGAAAATTTTGAAAAATGTTCAAAATCCCTTACAAATTTGAAAGATCATCTAAAATTTGATAGGATTCTTCTAATATTTCTAATAAAAGTGATTTAGCAAAGATTCCTCAAAGCGAACTCCTGTATTTCAAAAAACATGATCATCTTTGTAGACATTGTCTCTACTCTGCGATGTCTTTGAATGAGCAAGATCTTTGTCGGGTGGTCCTTTTGGATAGAACCCCTGATTTCAATGTGTTTTAGCATTTGTTGGAATTCTTCTTGCATAAGGAATCTAGATGTGTCTTTTGATTCATCGTCCTTTGTCTTTCATTATTCGGTTTTGGCAAAGCCAATCTAAGAGATTGTGGTGTACCGACAACATGTTTGGCAGAACCTCCATCTCACTTGGATGAGCTCTCGAGACCCTCATATAGAACAAGATTGCTAACCTTGTCTTGAGACCAGCCGTGTGAACTGAAAAGACCCCGGCTCACTTGGTTGAGTAATAGGGCCCCAAAGTGGATTGATAGTATTTCTCCAATGGCATGCATCTTCATCATCATTTTCATCTTTTCCTGGATTCTTTTTAGGAGTTTCTTCCAGCTTTTGTTTGAAGCAATTTTGACTGTGCCAACTTCTTTGTAATCAATTGAACTTCACTTGCTCGATAACAAAGAGGGGCATATGTTGACACCTAAAATTTTTTGAGTTCTCTAAACCAACTCCAATAGTTCGTCCCAGAACATCATGTCATACCATGACTTATAAAAAATCGTGATGGGCTTATTCACATTCCTTGAGTTTTAAGGTATCAACCTCTTATACTTTATTATTTGTCGAGAATACAAAGCATTTTTGGAAATGAAGGAATTCTATATTGTCTCAACCATCACCACTGAAGTATTTTTTAAAAGGGTATTCTCAAAGTCCTATTTGATAAAATGTTTTTAAAGAATATTTCTAAAGGTTTTAAGTGTTTTTAGGTCTTTTTAAAAGAACATCCAATTTTTTCCGTACATTGAACCATGAAATAACATTATCACCCACTTTCGACCAAAAGTGAAGGTTGCTAGCTTTCCAACCAGCCAAAAAGCAGTTCACTTTTATATCAGAGTAAAAATTTATGACCAAAACATGTTTCTAGATTTTGAAAAAAAACTTGTTCAGAAAGTAGTGCCCACTCTTAAATTACTGATTATAGAGGAGGATGTTAGCTTTCAAACACACCAAACTGTTTGACAAATGGACTTATAAATACCATGATCTAGGCATTTTTCCATAACGTGTCAGAACGGGTCCATACCAATATGAGTTTTGACCCAAACTGAGTTCAGATCCATTTGGGTCATCACCATCGTTGTCAGATGACCCATAAAACTTGACTTGACTAGGATCCAAATCCAATATGATCATTGCCAGTTGACCCAACTAGCGATGACCTATTGGGTCTAGATCTGGTCTGGACTTGATCTGACCTAGGTGGCCCATACCCAATGGGGAGGTCAGTGCTAGTTATGCTAACTAGTGTTGTCCTAGATCAACACTAGTTGCCTTAACTAGTGCTAGCCTCATTGGCCTGGATCAGATTTAAATTAGATTTGATCTGAACTGACCCTTGTGAAGGGAGGTCAATGCTAGTTATGCCAACTAGCAGCGACCGATCAACACCAATTTCCTTAACTAGAGCTAACATAGGTCATCCCCAGTTGCCTTAACTGGAGCCAACCCAAGTCAACTCCAATTGCCTTAATGGATGCCGATCTAGATCAATGTCAGTTACGCCAACAACAACCAATATTGGCAAAGATACCCCCCTTAGAACACCTATTAATATCCCCTTATTTGATCATTTTTCACACATCTTGTGCTTGAGTGAGCTCCTCCACTTGAGTGCTTGGTCTTTGGTGCAAAGTTGGAGTGCCTACCTTCCTCCTTCCTTTCCTTCTTGTCAAGGCCAAGTAGTTTTCCTTCTTGTCAAGGCCAATTGCCTACATTTTTCACACATAAGGTGATATAGCCAACAATATGTGGTTGATTATTTCAAGACCTATACTCATAATATGAAGCCAACTACCATTAGAATGGTCCTTTCCATTAAAGTTAGTAGAAACCATGCCATTAAAGTTAGTAGAAACCATAAAATTCATCAACTAGATGAAAACAATGTCTTTTTACGTGGACATGTAAAGGAAGAAGTATATAAGGCACAACTACATATCTATTACAACTTGGTTTGATTAATTCTAAGATTGATACTTTATTGTTTGCCAATAAAATAGGTGATATGCTTATGTATGTGCTTGTCTATGTTGATGATATTATTATTATTACTAGAAGTTTTCAAAAAAAAAAGTCTCAAACATCATTAAAGCCATCAAGTGTTTTTAATTAAAGATCTTGGGTCTTACCATTTTTTGGCATATCAACATTGTTATCTAAGAGAAAATACATTCATGATTATTGGTTAAAACCCAAATGGTTGAGTCAAACCCTATGGTGATGCCTTCTATAACTAACATGCATTTATCCAAATATGGTGGAGAAGAATGCAGTAATACAAAATTTCATAGAAGTGACATTGGAGTGCTTCAGCATATTAGTCTCACTAGGCATGATGTTGCCTTCTTAACAAACAAGGCATGCCAGTTCATGCATTCGCCATACCAAGAGCATTGGAATCATGTGAACAGAATTCTTTGATATATTAAGAGTATATTATAAATTTTGATTTAGACACTGTGAAGTCGCCTTTTCAGATGTTTACCGTGCATGGCACTTTGATGATAGAAAATCTACCAATGGTTATATAACATTTTTAGAAGTCAAAGTTCTTTCATGAATCTCAAACAAGCAGCGTACAATTGTCGGATCCTATGCATAGGCTTAGTATAAGGCTATTGTAAGGTCTACAAAATCGATGTGGTTAAAATCCTTTCTAAAAGAGTTGGGAATAATTCAAGATCAAGCTCTTACTCTTTGGTGAGATAACTTAGGGGCAACTTGTCCAGTTGTTCTCATGTTTCATATTAGAATTAAACACATTGAGATTGGTTATTACTTCATTAGAAAGAAAGTTACCCAGCATGAAATTGAGATAAAAAAAAAATCCCTCTTAAGTTCAACTTGTAGATATATTTAGTAAAGCACTTGTTGGACCAAGGTTTTGCTATTTAAGAGACAAGCCCAATCTTGTCGATATGGTGATTGACTTGAAGAAGTGTGTAAAGGAAAGGGATTTAGAACTGTGTTCGCATGATCCAGACATAGCTGAAGCCTTCCACAAGAAAGCCAAGATAAGATCTTAAAATCTAGGGAACTTATCTCATTTCCATTTGAAATTTTTTATCACTATAGCAGTTATATCTTTCCTATTCTATGTGATTTGGTTGCTATCTTGTAGAAGAGAAAATCACTCATTTGTATCCTACTTGAGTTGTAACACATAATAAATATATAGAGGACTACTTCAAGACGTACGAGAGAAAGGTTGCCCATTGTAGACGTAGGCTACAAAAAGTGAAATTAGGTTAATTTTCGTATTCTTTTGTATGTGTGTGTGGCTCTTTTACCATTTACATCTCTCTCTCTCTCTCTCTCTCTCTCTCTCATCGGTTTGGCCTGGGTGCACAATAGTCAAATCCACTTCAGAACCAAACCCACCTGAGCCACTGGTTACAGGATTTCTGTGTCTCTGTTAGATAGTAACTGGTCTATCCTAAAAAAGTGCACACACAAACATGCACATACATACAAGGCAAAGAATTTTTATATGGTTCCAAATATAAAACTACATACATGATTAAGATACCCACTTAATTGCTATCACATGATGGATAGAAATGGACTAACTGAATATAAATTTTATGTAACATGCTTGATACAATTTCCGTTTTTTTACGTCTACATCAGGAGGATAGTATCAATCCAAGTTACTATAATCAGGAAAACACGCAGCTTCCAATTACATCACCATCTTAAATTGAAGTACGATGTCCTTAGCTATTCCATCTTTTTCAGCAATTATCCTTGTCTGGGATCTTTTGGAACTTTCCTAGATTGAGGGAATGCTACTTGAATCGGAATCACTTTCCTAGATTGTTGACCTGCTGCTTGGATTTGGAAAAACTATCTTAACAAGCTTCCATAAGCCAATCTATACTTCAATAACATTGAGCTTGTTTCCAAGAAAACAATATTTGAGTCTTGGAAGTGCTTTTGTATGAATATTTGTGATTGATCTTTGGAAGTAACAAACTATTTCATGCCCAACAACTTTCTCTCTTACAAAGCAATATTCTATTTCAATATGTTAGTTTCTAGTATGAAATACAAGATTTGTAACAATATAGATTGCACCCAAATTATCACACCATAAAATTGGATAATGAGTGTGAGATAAACCATGTTCTTTTAATAGATGACTTACCAATATTAATTCAGATACAACTCCTGCAAGCACTTTGTATTCAGCTTCAGTACTTAATTGAGCAACTATATGTTGCTTAGTTAAGTTTCAAAATAGCATAGTTAGTATAAAATTATAAGATATCCATTTGTTTACTGTTCATCATGGGCATCTAGCCCAGTTCTCATCTAAATAAGTTGAATGCGAGTGAGTTGGGCCTAGAAATATTTAATGTAGAATTTATTGTGCTTTGGAGAGAGCACAGATTACTTTTTTACGTGAGACTAATGTTTGTGAGCCAATTAATGCATAAATTGACATGCCTTGTTTATATATAAGAAAAAAACACTATCAGGTTCTGTAAATGCAACATATTACATGGCTCTCATTGTTCCCTTGCGACTTACAGTGTACAGTTGCGCTTAGAGTCTATTTTGCTTTTGTTGAGTCTGATGTAAGCTGCCCGGTTCAGGTGAATCAATACCTCGAAGAGGCAGCCCGTATATTTGAACTGTAATGGCCTGTGGGCAAAATTGTGAATGAAGTAAATGCGTTGAGCTTTCTTTTGTTCACCCTCGTTGTGATTGTTTCTTGTGATTGCAATTTCTCTCCCTCTATTCTCTCTTGCTCTCTTGCACTCTGATTACAAGCTTCTGTGATCGGCAAGCGAGTTGACAAGTAGGCTTGTGGCGGTGAGGAAGGACTGTCGTGCCGCGCTGGCCCATTGAAGGAAATAGGCCCATGACAAGTGGTACCAGAGCTCATTCTCGTGTTGGGGAAGGGATTCCAGAGTCGGTGTTGACAGACACGCCGACAGACTGCGATTTGTGAGCAAGACATTGTGGCGCCTTATCAAAACTTGCGCAACACCAAAGGCAAGACAGTTGCTGAAGCTGAGGAGATGGGTTCATCTCGGGGCCAAGAAGAGTTGGCTGCAACTGTTAACAAGCTGGTGGAAGAGGTGACTTCGCATGAGGAAGCGATTTCACGCGCATGTGAATCATTCAATGGACTGAATGATGTGGTGGCGAGCCTGCAAGAGCAGGTAATCTTATTAATGAGGCAGGTCACTTTGTTGACGACTACAGTGGCCGACTTACAGACTGAAGTAGGAGAGTTTCAGTTGAAGAACTGTACGTTGCAGCGGACGGTGACCCTAAATGGCGGAAATGGTGAGAGGCCATCAAGGATTGATGTGCCAAGACCCGCAAAATTCAATGGTTCTCGTGATAGCAAAGCCATTGAGAACTTCTTGTTCCAAGTAGAAGACTACTTGAATATCCAGAATGTGACCCTCGAAGATCTGAGGATTAAGGTTGCAGCGGCCTTACTTGATGAAGATGCTATCGCTTGGTGGAGGCGAAAGCGCGATGACATGAAGAGGGATCAATGTGTGATAGACACCTTTGATGACTTCAAAATGGAGTTGTGCAACTACTTCATGGCAAGAAATGCGCAGAGGCAGACTTATCGGATGGTTCATGAGCTCAAACACACTGGTTTGTTGAAAGACTATGTCAGAACGTTCTAGAAGCTTATGCTGAAGATACCTAACATGCCAAAAGACAACATGCTCAACTGGTTCATTGTGGGACTTCAGCCATGGGCATAGTCTGAAGTGGAAAGGAGTAACCCTCGTATTTTGGAGGATGCATATGTGGCAACAGAGCACTTAGTTGACACTCAGCGCAAGCCTTTCACCCCATCAACCAAAGTTGGGAAGAAGTCTGACCACAGAGGCAAGAAGGATGAGCAGCGCAATGATAAAGGCAAGGCATCGACACGCCATCAATTCGAAAAGAAACAGAACTTCACAAAGCATAACAACAGCAACAAGGGTGTGGTTGTGATATGTTGGTTCTGCGGCGATAGACATATCGCCAGGCAGTGCCCAAAGCGCCTTGTAAAGGACGACGGGCAAACCAATGCTGCATAGGAAGAATGCAGCGATACTGATAGCAGTGACACTGAGACCATGCAACCAAGGATGGGGGTCATGCGATCGATTAACACAACTAGAAGTTGTGCAGCTAAAAACATGCAGGTCAGTAAGAAACTTATGTACGTAGAAGTTGTTATGAATGGAAAGTATACTTTAGCAATGATAGACTCTAGGGCCACACACAACTTTGTCTTGCGGGAAGAGGCAGAGCAGTTGGGCTTGAAAACTGGGCCAAAGCAGAGGACTATCAAAACAGTAAACTCTGAGGCCAAGCTCATCCTTGGTGAAGCAAGAGATGTGGCTACTCAAGTGGGGAGTTGGGTCGGCAAAGTCAACTTCTCTGTGGTGTCCCTGGACAATTTCAAGGTGATTTTGGGTATGGAGTTTCTGCGAAGCCAAAATGTTATGATGCTGCCAAAGTTTAACATGTTGACGATCATGGGGTCAGACTTGTCCCACACAGTACATTGTCTTACGTAGAAAGGCAAGTCTTCAGTGTTATCGGCAATGCAACTGAAGAAGGGTGTCAAGCATGGGGAGCAGACATTCTTAGTTGCAGTGTGTGCAGATAAAGGGAAGGTAGAAGCAGCAGTGCCGTCGACCCTAGCCCCACTATTAGAGGAGTTTCGGGGGTGATGCCTCCAGAATTGCCAAAGCGTCTTCCGCCAAGACGTGAGGTCGACCGCAAGATTGAGTTGACCCCGGGAGCGAAGCCTCCCGCAATGGTTTCATACCATATGGGGTCAGCTAAACTGAAGGAGTTGCGTAGGCAGCTAGACGAGATGTTGGACGCAGGCATTGTTCGTCCATCAAAAGCCCCATTTGGTGCCACAGTCCTTTTCTAGATGAAACGTGATGGCTCTAAACGGTTATGTGTTGATTACCGTGCTCTGAACAAGGTCACGGTGAAAAACAAGTACTAATTGACATTGATAGCGAACTTGTTCGATCAGTTAGGCAGTGCCCGTATCTTTTTCAAGCTAGATCTGCGATCGGGTTACTGACAGGTGAGGATTGCCGAAGGTGATGAGCCGAAAACAACTTGCATCACCTGCTATGGTGCCTACAAATTTCTAGTAATGTCATTCGGGTTGACAAATGCTCCAGCCACGTTCATGACTTTAATGAACCAGATCTTCTACCCTTACTTAGACAAGTTTGTGGTAGTCTACCTGGATGATATCTTGATCTACAACAACAACATGGAGGAACATGTCGGGCACTTGCAAACAGTGTTTCAGGTGCTGAAGGAGAATGACCTCTGTGTTAAACGAGAGAAGTGTCTCTTCAGGCAGGAGGAGATCAACTTCCTTGGCCATGTTGTGGGACGTGGTGTGCTGCGTATGGATGGGCAGAAGATAAGGGCCATCTAGGAATGGGTTCCGCCAAGCAAATACCAGAATTGCGATCATTCCTCGGTTTGGCAAACTATTATCGGCGTTTCATCGAAGGCTATTCCCTCATTGCTGTGCCCCTCACAGATTTGTTAAAGAAGAATCGGGTATGGCTCTCGATAGGAGCGTGCCAAGATGCCTTCGATGGCTTGAAGAAAGTCTTAATGAGGGAGCCAGTGCTGCGACTTCTTGATCATTCGAGACCCTTTGAATTTCACACGAATGCCTCAGACTTTGCCATTGGCGGAGTTATTATGCAAGATGGTCATCTGATTGCATATAAGGGTCGCAAGCTGAAAGATACAGAGAGGCGTTACACAGTGCATGAACGTGAGATGACCGCCATTGTGTATTGCCTCAGGACCTGGCGACACTACATTTTGGGTGCCGAGTTCGTCGTCAAGACGGACAATGTGGCCATGAGCTATTTTCAGACGCAGAAGAAGTTGACGCCTAAACAAGCTCGATGGCAGATGTTTTTGGCTGAGTTCGACTTTGCCTTGGAGTACAAGGTTGGAAAGACCAATGTTGTGGTGGATGCTCTGAGCCGTAGGGCTGAACTGGCAGCTTCGCATGCAGAGCCTTCTAAAGTGCATTTAGAGGGTGCATTACTAAGTCGCATCCGTGAAGGTACGCAGCAGGATCCGACCGCATAAAACTTGTTTCTCTGGTACAAGCAAGGAAGACTCGGCGATTTTGGCTACAGGATGGCCGCCTCGTAACAAAGGGGGACGCATCTTTGTGCCACGGTAAGGAAGCCTTCGCCAAGAGCTACTTAAGGAGTGCCATGATACATTATGGGTCGGCCATCCTGGTCAGGAGCGGACCTCAGCACTCCTTGAGCGCGGCAACTATTGGCCGCAGATGAGAGATGACGTTGAGGGGTATGTGCGGACATGCCTTATCTGCCAGCAAGATAAGGGGACAAACTAGAAGGTTGTCGGTCTCCTTGAGCCTCTACCTATTCCAGAACATCCTTGGGATAGCATCTCCATGGACTTTGATGTTAGTTTGCCGAAGGTAGAGGGCCTCAGTTCTATTTTGGTTGTGGTGGATCGTTTCTCAAAGTATGCCACCTTCATCCCAGCTTTCAAGGAGTGCCCTGCAGAGAAGACTACAGAGTTGTTCGTAAAGCATGTGGTGAAGCACTGGGGCATACCAAAGAGCATTGTGAGTGATTGTGATGCTCGCTTCACAGGCAAGTTCTGGCGTGAAGTATTTCAGCTACTTGGCTCTGAGTTGCTATTTTCAACAAGCTTTCATCCACAGACAGATGAGCAGACAGAGCGCATCAACGGAATACTGAAGCAGTACCTTAGGCACTTTGTTAGTGCCAATCAGAAAAATTGGGTGAAGCTCCTTGATGTGGCACAGTTTTGTTATAATCTGAAGAAGAGCGAGTCTTCAGGCCACAGTCCGTTTGAGATAGCCATGGGGCAGCAGCCACTGACCCCGCACACTCTTGCCGCACAAGAAAAGGGAAGGCCATCCTTTGCCTATCAGTTTGTCCGCGACTGGCACAAGCAAAATGAGTTGGCGAAGGCATTCTTACACAAAGCAGCAAAGAGAATGAAAAAGTGGGCGGACAAACACCGTCGGCCCGCAGAGTTCCAAGTTGGGGACCAAGTGTTGGTGAAGTTATATCCTGGTCGCACAGGCATCTTCCGCGGGCGGCACCGCAGACTACTCAGAAAGTATGAGGGACCCTTCACCATCACAAAGAAGGTGGGCAAGCTGGCATACAAGCTGGAGTTTCCCCCAGACTTCAAGGTGCACCCGGTGTTCCACGTGTGCAACCTCAAGCAGTTTCATCCAGATGATGGAGACCCGGAACGCAGTGTGCCACAACGCGCTCTCATTATGCAAAGGGTCCCGGCAGCACAACGGGTCGAGAAGCACCTCAGTCAGATCCTTCGCCACAAGGTCAACTACTTGGGGCAAGCGAAGAAATACTTGGTGCAGTGGAAGGAAACAGTGGAACCAACGTGGGAGCTTGCATTTCGAATGAATAGCCGCTATCCGGCTGAAGTCAGGGCTTACCACGAAACAAATGGCGTCGAGGACGGCGCATGATTTGAAGGGGAGAGGATGTTCCCTTGCGACTTACAGTGTACAGTTGCGCTTAGAGTCTGTTTTTCTTTTGTTGAGTCTGATGTAAGCTGCCCGGTTCAGGTGAATCAATACCCCGAAGGGGCAGCCCGTATACTTGAACTGTAATGGCCTGCGGGCAAAATTGTGAATGAAGTAAATGCGTTGAGCTTTCTTTTGTTCACCCTCGTTGTGATTGCTTCTTGTGATTGCAATTTCTCTCCCTCTATTCTCTCTTGCTCTCTTGCACTCTGATTACAAGCTTCCGCGATCGGCAAACGAGCTGACAAGTAGGCTTGCGACGGTGAGGAAGGACTGTCGCGCCGCGCTGGCCCATTGAAAGAAATAGGCCCGTGACACTCACCACACTGATAATATATAACATCATCTTATTGTTTCCAAATAAACTTTAATTAACACTTGTGACTACGAAAGTTCATATCGATTTTGACCCAACCATACTAGTCTTAACTAGGTGTGTCAACGGGTTGGGTTTGGTTCTGACCCAGGTAAAACCAGACTCAAACCAGATTTGAGATGATGGTACCGGATCCGGACCCAGGTCTAATCATACCCACCACAAGAGAAACCATACCCAGATCCTATAAGGACTACATGAATCAGACCTGAACCATACCCAGTAAAATAATACTTTTTATCATTTTTACTTTGAAAAATTGCAGATCTTAATCGGAACTCAGGTCGGGCCCAGGTATGGTATAAAATTTCACAAACCATACCCGGCTCCATGTACTAATTGGACCCTTCAGGTCCACCCGGATTCTAATTGGGTCTTCTTATTTATCACCAAACCCTGACACTATAGGGTTTGGTAAGGGTCGGGTCCAAGTCAAACCTGACCCGTTGACGCCCCTAGTCTTAACTAACATATCAAAGATGTATTTCCTTTCAAAGAGAGCAATACTGTATACAGAAATTTCTATTAACCTGGTTTACAAAAATCTTGCCTTTTGAAAAATGAGATGCAGGAACTACCACCGTCCTATGAGGTTGGATCGTCCCTTTTACAATGAGATGGTAAAGCTCTCTCAGGTCCTTGATATTTTTGACTTGGATCCTCCCAAATGGGATTCAGATTCACAAAGTTTGATTCCGTACATAAAATAGGATTTTTATGCAAATAAAATAAACCTGTAACTAGCACATGCTCAAATATTAGGCTCAAGGGTCCGCATGCTCCTTTGAGTCAGGTGCAAGGCTTCATTCTAGCCTAACCTTCACGGTGAATGCCAAACACTAGAGCACAAGTGGGAAGGATGCTACCAAGGTTTGTTGTATGAGAATTGAAGTTAGGGGTTGAAGATTCAAAAGCTAGAGATATACCCAAACTAGGAATCTTGTAGCTATATATAAAAGCCCCTAGACGACCCACTTAGAGGTTTAGGAATCATAAGTTTTTCCTAATTTTTTGGTCCCTATTACCATTCTAACTCATTATGAACAGTTGTAGGCTATTTAGGAGGTTGGTTTGAATAGGATAAGGCCTCTAAACATGCTTGAGATAAGCTTATCTTCAAAGAATTCAAGTTGGAAGACCTTTGTTTTTTGCAACCCGGGTGACATAAACTGCATAATTGATGTTAAGGCAAACTATTTGAATATGTAGTTTGGAGGCAAGCTTACTCAAACAACACACTTAAGATGTAGTCTGAGACCCAAAATTCGCATTAGACAGATGACTGGAAGATGTGCAGTTTGAGGTGAAATGGGCTTCGGATGGATGACTCTAAGGGGTGCAATCTTAGTATTTTCAACTGTTATATGCACACCCTTCAACGTCCGGATTATAAATGGATTAGATGTATATTTTATAGTTTACTTCTCATATAAGGTTTATTAGAAATTAATATTATGTTGCATCATGGGTTTGATTCTTGTACTTTGATTCATTGTGTTTTGGGGTTTGGGCTTACCTTTTTGTATTTGGATCCACTATGGGAGAACTAGCTTGTATAAGAATCCTCAACTGAGGTTATAAATAAAGGTCATTATTGTATCTTGCTTATTCTTGAATAAAAAAACTTGCGAGAGAATCTATGGTCTAGATATTTCTCTTTGGTAGACCCTACCATTAACTAGGGAGAACTATTGGCTCTTGTAAGTGGATCCTTTTCATTCATATGAGAATAAACTTCACTCCATCTCTTCCTCTCCATCCCCTCTCTCACATTCCTCCACTTTTCTATGCGTGCAGTTTTAGACTCTTTGTTGCCCCAAACTATGCTCAAGATTGCCTAAACTACAAGTCTTAACTCGTGCTACAACCATCCTAACCCTTTTCCCACCAAAATTGCCTTCAAAATCCTTTCATCTGGCTTCTATAGAACCATAGATCCTGTCACCAAGTCTAACTTTTTTTTTCCCTTAGGCTGACTTGCAGTACTAAATCAATGATATGGATTGGTATCCAACCATGGGTGCAACTCATCATGTTATGAGTAATTTATGCACTCACTAAGAATACCAAGAATAAGACGAGCTCAAAATTGGAGATGACTTGGGTTTGCATATCAAATGTGCAAGTCTGTTTGTATTGAGATTTTTATTGAGTGATATCGTTCTTAAAATAACGAGGAACCTTCTGACGGCAATCAACTATGAGCGATAATGCGCACAAGTAGTGATTAACAGCGAGATCAGAAGGTAGAAATCCAAGACTAATTAACACGAGAAGAGGGACTGGTTTAGGTGCCGTTTTAGGGGTCCAAACCTATCAGTCTCCCAAAGAACATTTTGTTGTTAAAAATAAGCAAATCAGCCCTTAGGAAAATGCCTTACGTGGCCCAAAAACTGAACCAAATGAGTTCAGCTGGGTGTTGGGACGTTTCACCAAACAGTTGGTTTGCGTCCCACAAACAGCCTACTACAGTGTTTTAACTTAAAAATTCAACACGAAAATTCGTGAAACACAAAACTTAAGATTCAACTAAAGATCAACATAGAACAGTAGGTTAACATAGATGAATCAACCTTTGTTATTAACAATTCATAACACTAAATAAAAAGAAAGATCAACAAAAAAAAAAAAAGTGTCAGCCAAGATTGGAGACGTCGTCAGCTCCGGCGAGGAAGTCAAGCAATCTCGCCTTCCTTAGCTCCAACACAGCACACGGATGGACCGGCAACTGGTCGACGTTTGATCTTCTTCCCACGGGCACTATACACACGAGGCGAACATGCAATGAGGTGAATCCGATGGGGAGGCTCAACCACACAATCGATTCTCGATTTTCAGCAATCAGCGAAATGTAGAAGAAGAAGATACCCTCACGTTTTTTAGGCTGCCATTATATAAAGGCCAAAAGAGGGAGAAGAGACCCAACATCTTTTTTGTTTGAGGCTTTGGGCTGCCGTCCTCTGGAGCCAATAGATCCAGGGTCCAATAGCTGGTTGGAGGCTCAATGGATTTCCTTAGTTCCAACAGTTAGTTTGGGAACTGAAGGAGATCCAGAACACCATTACAAAGACATACATCCATATCCAAAATAAATAAAAAAACTATTCAAATAACCCCACTATACACTCCAATAGCTTAAATGGATCATAACAGGCTATTGAAACTAATATGAGTCCACGGAGGGAATCCGAAAAAACAAAAATGTTAGAATTTTCAACTACAAAATTTATCATAAATCTTAAATATTTTTTAGATACTCAAAAATTAATTGTTGGAAAAAAATAATATCTAGAATTACCAAAATAAATTCTAGAAGGTCAAAAATGATGGTTTTCTCCTGCAGGGCTGGTTCAATCTTGATGTCATGAGTTTGGTTTGCGTATTCGGGCTCGATGGTACTTCTTTCCCGAGCATGTCTTCAACACGTCCTCTTCGAGATTGTCAAGATGCCCTGCATGACTTTTTATATGTTCAAAAGTTTACAAGGATAATGCCATTTTTTTTTTTTAATTTCATCTTCATGTGAACGACTGGTTCATAAGAAAAGTTCTTTAGGGACAAAGTGATGGAGGTCTATCTTGGTCGTCAATAAACTCAAGAAGGCAAGGTAAGTCAGTTCATGTTGGTGAAAAGTTGTCTATTAATCAATAGCATCAATAGTTACGTGATATCTTACTTTACATATAGTTCAACAAGTAATTAGTAAATTTGATTTGCCATTAGAATAAATTTTGCAAACAAAGTGTCTGAACCTTGCCAAAAGAGTAAGAACCATAATCTTCCCTTCGGATAACCAGTTATTAATGCTCAAGCTCTTCTTGATATAGTTTAATTAATTGAATGTTTAGGGACTGGCTCCTGGGCTGAATAAAAATAGGTATAGATATTACATTATTTTTGTTGACGAATTATTTACATATGTGTGGTTATATTTGCTAAAACAAACATCACTCTACAAAAAAAAAAAAAAGAATACAAACATCACAAATTTTTTTTAGTTCAACTTTCCTTATAAGAAAATGTTACAGCAATTTTAGGTTTCCGAATCAAACCCAGGTGTCACCTCTTCTAACCATTGTGTCTTTTCTAGCTAAGTTAAAGTCCACTGGTATGAGTTGGGTCAAGTCTCTGGAAAATGCAAATTTTGCAAATTCAAGTGAATAACATCACCTGTAGGGGTGACAATCGGGTCGGGTTGGCGGGTTGGCAGGTCGGGTTGACGGGTTGGCGTGTCAGCATACCTCAACCCGAACCCGACCCGTTTATTAAACGGGTCGGCTGTGGCAAACACGAACCCGACCCGTTTAATAAACGGGTAACCCGACACGACCCGCCAACCCATTTAATAAATGGGTTGGGTCGGGTAAACGGGTTTTCATGTTCGCGGGTCGGGTTGGCGGGTTGATGGATCGGGTTGCACTACAAGAAACCTGTGGATTAGCGATGACCTAAATCCGTCGCTAAGCCGTCGCTAAACAGTTTAGCGACGGCTTAGCGACGGATTAGCGATGGATAGAGGCCATCGCGAATTTTTGCTCGCTAATTGGCGAAAAACTTATCTGTCGTTAATTCCGTCGCAAATTTGCGACAGATTGGCGACGGGCATTATCCGTCGCTAATCTGTTGCTAAATTTAAAAAAAAAAAAAAAAAAATTGATCCTTGTCGGGCGGTATTCCGGCAGCAATAAGCCGGACTTATACCGCACCCGATAGGCATTTCACAAACTTGTATCATCCTCCGTGAATCGGTGCTCTCCGGCATCGCCGTCCTCCGTGAACCGGCGTCGCCTTCCTCCAACAATCGCTCAGCCTCGTCGCCATCCACCGTGAAATGGCGTCCTCCGAACTCGTCGCCGTCCTCCGTCGTCACCGTCGCCGTCCTCCGATGTCGTCACCGTCGCCGTCCTCCGACGTCATCACCGTCGTCGTCCTCCGACGTCATCACCGTCGCCGTCCTCCGACGTCGTCACTGTCATCTGGTGTCGCCGTCCTCCGTGAAACGGCGTCCTCCGAAGTCATCGTCGTCCTCCATGAAACTGCGTCCTTCGAAGTCGTCACCGTCCTCCATCGTCGCCGTCCTCCGTCGTCGCCGTCCTCTGTCGTCGTCATCTTCCGGCGTCGCCGTCCTCTGTCGTCGCCGTGCTCCGTCGTCGTCCACCGGCGTCGCCGTCCTCCAACAATCTGCCTCATCGCCGTCATGCTCTCCAGCGCGCTCTTCAACGGTGAGAGAGCGGTTTAAATCGCGCGGTTGATTTAAATTTCGAACGAGAGAGAGAAAATTTTGCGCTCGGTTTAAATCGAAAATTAGCGAGGGATTTAGCGAGGGAATTTTTCCGTCGCTAATTAGCGACGGATTAGCGACGGAAAAATTCTCTCGCTAAATCCCTCGCTAAAATGGTTTTCTTGTATTGAGAATTAGCGACGAAAAATTGTTGTCGTTAATCTATCGCTAATTAGCGATGGATTAGCGATGAAACAACTTTCATCGCTAATCCGTCGCTAATTAGCGACGGATTCATGAAAAAAGTTTTCGCTAGCTAATTTGTCGCTAATTTGCGACGGAAAAAATCCGTCGCAAATTTCCGTCGCTAATTAACAATTTTCTTGTAGTGTTGGCAGGTAGGCAGGTTGGCGGGTCGGGTTGACGGGTCGGGTTGGTGGGTTGACGGGTCGTGCAGACGGGTTGGCGGGTTGGCATACCCCCAACCTGAACCCGACCTGTTTAATAAACGGGTTACGCGGGTTGACCCGTTTATTAAACGTGTTGGCTTAAGCCCAACCCGAACCCGCCTAAGAGGCGGGTTGGCGGGTCGGGTTGGCGGGTCGTGTCAGAAATTGCCACCCCTAATCACCTGTGTCTCACAGTCTTGATCATGCGTCACCTGGACTTCCCACAACAATGATCCGGACTTAAATTAATTAAAACTCTTTTAGTTGGTGCATTCCTATTCTTGGAATCAACTAGGAGGTTGTTTCACAACCTTACTCATGATTTTAATTGTATTGTCACATTTTACCTTCTCAGACCCATCACTTAAAGTGGATGATTGTTATGGTTAAGCTGCACTCATTCTCAAATGTGGAGCTGAACTTAGAGTCCAAATGGGTCTATATATATTCTACTGGCCTCTATAAATAGAGGGTGCTCCTAGGGATTGAGAAAACCAATTCACAGAGATACAGGAAGTTTCATTGACTGTGATAAGGGGTCCGTATGGGCAGATCCGTCTAATAGAATCATCAGGGTTGCATGAGACCTCCCTAGATCCAAACCCTCCAGTTAATGGGTGCATGTTAGGAAGGGACAGATTCTGGTCCAATAGTAGGACAAAATGAGCCACGTTTTGGTGGAGTTGGTGACAGGTTAGGTTTGGATTCAATAGACTCAACCGGGGTGGAGAGATTTAGTCTAATAAAAAGATGGGTCAGGTAGGTCCAATTGAGTTATGGGTTATGGATCGGGTAAATAATCCAAGGGCCAGTTTTTCTTTGAAGGCCACCCATGTAGCCCATGTTTAACTCTCTTGACTAAAGCCCATTCTTTGATCCCAAAAACACATGGACCAAAGCCACATTTAAAGTTCTAAAGTCTCGAATACCCAAACCCATGGTTGAAGGATTTTGAAAGAAGATCCCATGAGACAAGATGGGATGCCTTACTTGCATCGAGCCCGCCCCAAATAAACTTCATCAACGCCCATCCTTCTCTTTACCAAAACACAAGGACCAGAGCCACTTATATGATTTGCTTTATCAAAATTGGCCCTTGAATGTGTTTTCTCAACAATAGATATTTTCTAAATTGATTCATTTATAGTCATTGATTTTTTACATCTCACAAAATCTGCTCATGCATTGAATTCTAGTGATCCAGGGACCAATCTTCACTAAAAAAACCAGGTAGATCATATCTATGATGACAGATTGAGACAAACTAATTTGAACCTATAAGTTTCATCCACACCAAATATTTATCCTTTATAGATATATGAGAAGATCGTGTTGACCAAATCTAAAACTATGGATGTATTTAACATAACTCAAAATAGTAAAATCAACCGTTGGATCTTATCTTTTTCAATGTAAAAGTATAATTTTTGAGGGATGGAAATTCGGTACATTATATGCCATTGATTTTTTAACCCCCAAAAAATCTAACAAAGAACATGATCCAAGGGCCAGTTTTTCCGCTAAACCAAATATAGAGCACATCGGAAGGTGTGACCTGCAAAACAAAAACCATAAAAAAAATGAAGTATCTCATTGGTGGTTGGAACCCACCAGTGTAGCCAATATTTTTCAGGGCGCGCGCGCGCGCGCACACACACACATTACAGGTTAACCTTTAAACGTGGATCCATTAAACAAAGGAATACAGCTAGATCAATTGAACCAGAAACTTAAAAACACGAATGCTTGCTGCTTAGATTCGCTCTACTCGTCAACTTTAAAAAAAAAAGACTCCTCATCAACCTAAAAAAAAAAAATTAGGTCAATTGATCGACCATCATTAAATATTATATAGCCTTAAGTATAAAGAGAAGGCCAACATGTTTTATCGCTTTGCGATTAAACTAAACAAACTAGCATAGGCAGAATCAAGCACCAACAAAAGAGTATCATGTGCACGTTCATGTCCAGAAGCAAAACTACACCAAGCACACCCATGTGCCAATGATAAAAGAATGGTACACCATTTTTTTTTTAAAAGATGACAATAGTCGGCCGTATCTGATAAGACTTGCCCCCCTTCCCCCCCCAACCAGACCCCCCAAAGCCCTGCATCTTCGGTTCTCTTTTTCCTTTTGACTTGGCATATGTAAAGCTGAGAATCTTTTGAACTTCATCATGCCTTTGCCATAAGAGTGAATAATTTTCTCACTATTGCCTTTCACTACTTCATGAATCCCGCAAGAGACCATGCAAGCCCATGCTTTCCACCGAGAAGGTTAGTGTAACTTCTCAACATAAGGAGAAATACATGCACGCACGCATAAAGGGGATGAAGGGTTTGGAAGTCGTCATGAAGTAGATGGGACCAATATTCCCTTTAAGCCACAACCTCAGTCTTGATCAAGTACAACCAACAACAGAAATACTCCCAACATGTTAGTCCTTCCACACCCAAAAAAGCAAAACCCCAATATGACATCCTAAAGAATCATGATTGGTAATCTTTAGATACAACCTGTGGCTTAAAAAATGTAAAGCCCAATTCTAACAAAAAAAAAAAAAGAACATGATGCATTAAGTCCAATCATTGGCACATAGAAGCAGGTGCGGCAACAGAAGCAGAGAATTGCCTTCTTTTTGTTTGGCAACAAAGGCGTATGCTGCGTGTTTGGGGATCACATGAAAGTGTAGGACCAACTTCATGAACTAGTAAACACTTCTGATGCTGCCAACTGCTGGAGGAGTTGAAGAGCTCAGCCCCATATTGCAATCGATGTCAAGCACAAACTACCTAAAGCAGGGCTCTGAAGTCCCACAAATGCACTCCTCTGTTGCTTGAGCATCCTGCCACATGCTCGTCATCTGCAACCAGGTCTGTTGCGTCATCAATCTCAAATTCTAGTTCATATAAAAAGTCACCTGACAAAGCATCCCATACACTTACAGATCCATCAATCGAAGTAAAAGCATAGCCACTGTTCAAACTACACAACACCATCACATTGGCAACGTCTATATCCCCTAGGTTGAATCTACAAACCTCTTCTAGGTCCCTTACCTTCATCACCTTGGCCCGTCCAATGGCGTACACCATCAAGCATAGATCCCCTTGAACATCCACTGAATCCACAATGATACCCTCTTCAGGCTCTTCTTCAGTTAACACAAGCCCCCCATGTTGGAGATCCAAAACCACAGCCCTTGATGCTGTCACAGCAACGGCCAGATGTTCATTAGCAATCCTAACACGTCCAAGGTGATAGTTGGGCTGGGGTTCTGTTAGCAAGCGCCAGCCGAGGACTGCTTCTGGGTCTGTAATGCCACCACCTATGAAGGTGGTCTCTTCAGTCACACTGTTCCATATATGGAAGGCTCGGCCAGGTACACCAGCAAATAGGCCTATCCACCACCTACTAGAACCAGTGAAATCAATTAAAGGGCCATCAACATACACACTACCAACATGAGCACGCCTGGAGTTCCTGCCGGGGATCATCCCCACATACACGTTGCCATCAAGGGAAGCAAAGATGGCATTGCTTCCCTGTAGGACAATGCCTGAGACGCTGAAGGAAAAGCGGCCTAGTCTGTCTGGGTTAGAGGGCCTAAACCTACTCACACAACGGCTCGTGCCTATGTCGAACACCCGGACCGAGCCATCCAAGAAGCCACATGCCAAGTAAGAATCAGACAGCGCGACACGCAGACACGTGTCTCCAGCATTGCCCGTCTCTCGCTCAAACTCGACTGTCGTATTCACAGCCCAGCCAATGCGAAAATTAAGTGCTGTCATGTGATGGTATATGTAATCCTCGCGCCAAGTGGCACGGGATCGACCGGTGATGCCCCATATCCGACGATCAAGGGCTTGCCAGAGTAATTCAGAACCGGATATTGCTCGCCAGGTGGAGCAGACCTGGACAAGCAATTAGAAATATTAACTAATGGAAAACATTCTCAAATATTTATGGAAAAATCAACAAGATAAAAGTGGGGTTACCTACTAGTTTAACATGCCTAGAAAGGAAAACCAAAATACCAGATTGGCCAAGTTCGCAAGTCTAGATGCTATTATAAAACGCTGCCAAACGTTGTCATGACTCAATATTCTATCATTGGAAATAATGTGAAGCTTATAAGCACAATGATATTAATATGATGGTACCTAGAGTACATGCAGCTTTGTGATGACTATGGTACAGGATGTTGAAATCAGCAGCAATACAATGAAAACCATTACTCTTGATAGTCCAAACGCTGCACGGCTAAGCCACTTGCCGAGTTTTACATTATTGAATAGTTTCGGTGTTTGGACTGTGGTGCACTAATTTGATTAAAGATGGTTCAAAAATGAAATAACTAAAGCATGGATAAGATAAAATTATAATATGAAATGGCAAGTGTTGTCATTTGAAAAATGGTAGCATGCACATGAACATTGCACAGACAGATCCGAGCTGCACCATCATTGCCCACCACTGGGCCCTTGTGTTTGGGAGGCATCAGACGACGCAAAAGCCATGCATTGCTGTCAGTACATACTCTCTCTCTCTCTCTCTTTCTCTCTTAATGATAAGAGGATCCTTATGAGTAGGGCTGTCAATCAGTCAGGTTTGGTTCCGATCCAGGTAGAACCAGACTTTGCCCCAATTTTTGGGTATGGTATCAGGTCCGCACTCAGGTCTAATCGGACCCATTATAAGAAAAAAAAAACTATACCTAAACCTGATAAGAACTACATGAACAGGGTTTGGTTTGGGCCCCAGGTAAACCCGACCCGTTGACAACCCTACTTGTAAGGAAAACCACGGATGGAGACCAAGACTACCCTGTCTTACATGGTCCACCTTAGAAAGCTACAAACACAACCATGCGCCAGCATGGTTTGATCTGATGCCTTCATCTCAATACCTTCACAACAACACTGCTGGGCAACCACTGCAATGGTCTCTCTCTCTCTCTCTTTATATATATATATATATATATATATATATATATAATCACTAGAGTATGAGAACTAATGTGTGAAAAGAGATTTTATGGATTTTTATGTGATCTGCATACTTGGTTTTATAAGAAGCCGCTCTTGAATCCTCTGATTTTGATGCATAAAATCAAAAATATTCAAGCATTCAAAAATCATATTTTTTCATCGAAAATACACAATCCAATGGTTGATTCCTAGTAAATTCACCATGCAAGTACATCCACATGGTTGGATTTGCAAAAACAGTATTAACAATGCCCATATTTCTAGTTATCATATTTCAGTCCTTATACTCTAGTGACTATTAATATACATATGCTTAGAGAGTCGCTAGAATATGAGAACTAATGTTTGTATGAACCACAGTTAGAATGAATTTTGTGTTAGTTTCTCTTGAATCTAACCGTGCGGATGTTATCTACATGTTTGGTTTTATAAGAACCTGAACTTGAATCATCCAATTTTGATGCTTAAAATCAATAGTTCATAACCTTCATAAATATTCAAGCATTCAAAAATAGCATTTTTCATCAAAAATACACAATCCAATGGTTGACTCCTAGCAAATTCACCATGCCAAGCACATCCACATGGTTGAATTTAAAAAAGTGTTGAAAATTCCCATATATATATATATATATATATATATATATATATATATATATATATATATATATATATATATATATAAGGATAAGGTTAATATTTGGTGCCTTTGAAGGCATCAAATTATATGGAACTATTAAGCAGGTATTTTAAGAGCTTCAAAAATGAATGGTCTAATATGCACTAAAATTTTATGAATAAAAATTTATATTTTTGGATTGAAATAACAAGATCCAAGGCTTAGGCTTTATCTTTGGCAAACAAACTTTCCTAAACACATCTATGTGGTCAGATTGAGTTGATAGAGCTTGAACTTATGATTTTTAGCTCAATAGTTTCATATAATTTGCTAACTTCAAAGGCACCAAATATTAAATATACAAGAGAGAGAGATAATATGCTGCACAAGATGCATCTATACCCTTGTAGCTGGAAGTTAAAGGTGTACGCTGCAAATATCAAATGTCACATCATATATTTATCATAAACTTTGGATTCTATTTTTTTAAGCCTAAAAGAGTAAATTTATTATTTGTTAAATTTGGCACATTATTTTATTGTAATGCAACTCGTGTAATCTTGCAGGGGTCTGCTTAACCCCAGCTTGCAAATCCCCCCAAAAAAATGGCAGATTGTGGGCCATTTGATTTTAAAAGTTCTTGAAAAACCTGCGTGCATGTTACACTCACATGATTTAAAGCTCATTCTTTTATTAAATAATGCCTGCAAATGACATCTGTAAGTTTAAATCCACACAAAAACTCAAAACATATTATATTCTCTATTAGATTGAGATCAACCGAAAAACTAAGTTTATTTAGACTCTACTAGATTGCTGTAGATACACTCAGTATATATATATATATATATATATATATATATATATATATATATATCCAGAGAGAGAGAGGCAATCGTTGGCAGATCATTGTGACTGTTTCAAAAATGATGGGACGGACCAGTTGGTCAATCAACAAATGTAGACAATCTAAGGGTGATTACTTTAGTAGGCTAAACTCTCTTAAGGGCATTGACTTAAAAAGGATAAGTAGCACCATGACCCATCGATCCCCCATTGACAGGAAACAAGAACTATTGAAAAAGTTAATGCCAATTCCAGGAGGATAACCGATATGACCCCATCCGGTTTCTGCAGGCACACCTTCCATCCCTCTCAGATGCACGGAAGCAAACAGAAACTGCGCACATGATACCCGCCACAAGATGTCACTAGCAGCAGTATAAGACTATTGGTGTTTCGTTTCCATATCCAGAAAGCAATCTTATTAGGGTTGGAGAAATGACAAGTCCCTACCATCCTCCTACATCTACGTCTCTATCCTCTATGCATAGGCTCTGTACTTGGGTGTAGGCTGATGGGCAGGACTCAAGGTAAATAAATAGGAAAATTTATGATTCACAAACCACCGGTCCCTTCACATCAATCATGCCTCTCGAGAAACGAAGACATCCACATTCACTTTCCCCATCTTTTGACCGGGAATTCAGGCAGGTTCCCACGCTACCAACTGGAAAATAAACAATAGAAAAAGCAAAGGCAAAAGAGAAACCCATCATACAGTTGGTGCGTACTTGATCTGAATTGTCTTGTAATTCTGAAACAAGAGACAAAAGACGTCAACTCAAGCTTTACCCAACAATTGTACGGTCCATACAGTGCCTCGAGGGTGATCTATGCAATAGTTACTGTGTTTCATACAGCATACATACCATCAAGCAACAAAACCGGTCTCTAGAAGCAGAAGGGAAGGGAAAGGCAAAAAGGGCAACTCCCAAAAATAAAAACAAATTTCAAAAGGGTTCAGGAAAAAGGAAGAACTCGAAAAAAGAGATCAGAAAAAGCAGCCGTTGCAGAACAGTGAAATAAATTTCCTTTCCCCTTTTTCATCAGAACGGCTTAATAAAAACTAGAGGACAATATAAAGTCTTTGAAATTAAAAAGGATGGTCAGAGAGAGAGAGAGAGAGACTTTTTCCTACGTGAAACCGGCAATGAGTTTATGCTTTTATTGTTTTGTTTCTCTTTTTAAATGCGTTTTCAATCAGAAAAGAAAAGAGGAGACATAAGGTACTACTGGAGTTTAGTTTAATGGAGAGAGAGAATGACGACCCGATGGAGAAGACAGGGGAGGAGCATACGTAAACCGACTTAAGCATTCATCACACGTGAGCTCACAAAGTCATAGATAGGGTTCCCTTTAAAAGTACCAATGCAATAATTCCAAACAAAAGCCAGGGTTCGAGTCCACTGCACTCCACTCCTCAGGGCCAAAAGTCAGATTGGTTCAGAAGGGGATCAAGATTGGACGGCATTGATCAGATGTGCTGAGTTCCAGTGTCTTGTCGTCGAAGTATAAGACCAAGAAAGAAGGACTGGACTCGGATTTCAAATCTAAGTCTAGCTCGTGACAGGCCAATTGGCCAAACCTACTATGGTCAGTTCAAGCTAATTAATCGTACCAATAGTACAACCGTGAGCATGCTGATAGTAGCAATACTTTTTTTTTTTTAAAAAGCCACTCACTGAGATGTAATGACCTAAAGAAAAAACTGAAGGTACAGGCTATGAAAGAATACTGCCCTCTCGAATATCGAATAGAAGGGCACAAAAGGTGTCAGTTGAAACGTACCGCAAGTTCATGAACTGCAACATTTCCAGTGCAATATTGAAATTTCATGAAATCTTTGAGTTCATGAACTTGGTCACATTTCACTTATGCCTAAACTTGTATCTAACCCTGCTATAAGTGGAGAAACAGTCAGGTAGACTCTCTGAATTCGTTTAGGAGCTGCCGACGTTAGGTGATGCCTGAACAGACACTTATAATATCCAACTGGTCCAGAATGGGGTAGCATGTGAGACTAATGATGGTAACCCAAGCCTAACTCTACTGGTCAAAGGTAAGATAAAGAGTCCCCCGCCCACCTTTTACATGATGGTCAAATCTTCAAAACTGTAATATTTAACATCATATCTTACCTAGAAAAGCCACCAACTACACAGTCAATACCACCAAAACAAGTTTCAATCTTCAGGTGGCTGTGGTCCTCAACTCTTGATTTCATTGCAAAGTCGTTATGATTAGATGAACATAAAAAATGGGTGGTGGTAGAAGAATGGAGAAGCTCTACTCTGCAACCAAGAGATCGTAGGTGAACTAAGTTTGTAACACCTAACACGTTTTAAGTCAGATCCAACTTGAAGGATACACTTGGCATTAAAAGTTGGGGAAGGGGGCAACATGCAATCAAATGAAGGTGCAACATCTATAATCAATGATGATCGTACTTTTTTTTATAGTGTTCAAGCATTTCATTGATCGGACCTTTTACATATTTGTTCTTTATAATGTATTTAATAAAAATTATGCTTTAGATAAAGATTTTACATCTAAACATGTTTTTTGAAGCATAAAAAATGAACTGCTCATAATTTTATATAAAAAGTATTGTCAGACGTTGATCTGTGACACTTAAAAAATGTGATCTAAATATTACAAATTCATAATCCAAAATATGTTGCTTACCAAATAAATGATAAAAATGAAATATGTAAAATCCGATCAATGCCCAAAAAAACTTGATCATTACATAAAGAACATGAGTGGTCACTTACGGGTTGAATGCCATAAAACTTGATCATTGGTTTATTGATGTTGCACCTTCCTTTGGTTGCACGTCCTTTTTCCCTTAAAGTTTGAATTGACACTTACGGGTGACACGATGATGTGATGATGATAACATGGATCCTAAAATGACTGCAACTCCTACTCTCTTAATCCAGACATCTGGTGATATGTTAAGCGGTGACTGAACGCTGAATCCGTCGTCAAACAAGGAAGGCATGTAAAGGAGTTTTGTCATGCAGTAATTTCACGAAAAAAAATGATACTTTTTCATGTTTTTAATCAGAAAAAGTATAGCTCCACGGAATAAACTAAGAGAGCATAACCCATGAGCAGACTCCAGCTTAGAACGTTTGACTCATACTATCACGAAGACAAAACTGACACCCTATCACTTCAACCGAGAGAGAGAGAGAGGGAGAGAGACTGCCTGCCTACCTCACAAAATGCGTAATGGATTGATTCTCTCTCTCTCTCTTTAAATTTGCTTTGATACTTTGGGATGAGTGGTGGCGTAGCGAGGAGGCTGGTGGTGGTGGATTAAAATTAGGAAAATGAAGTGATACAAGTAGACAAAGTGAGAGTATTAGAGCACACATTCCAAACAGAAGAATCCCACCGAAGCCAATATCAAACAGAAAAGGACTAAAAAACGTACAAACAATATCGAAGAGATTTAACACCAGAAATCTCCTGTCATCGTTGTCATTCTCTCTCTCTCCTGCAGATAAAGGAATGAGAATGACAGTGTTTGGCGGATGCATTCAAGGAGAAATGCAACCAAACAAAGAGTATCTCGTCCACATCCCTTGACAAGAGATAACGATGAAAGAAACGACGACGGTGGTTTTTTTCTGGGGAAACGAGTACTAGCCAGATACAGATTGCATAATGATTCGTCCAGTCAGCATTCAGCAAATACATAAGGTAAACCTGGAAATGGAAGCATTTTCTTTCCATAAGAACGCATCAGGGAAGAGATCGATGGGTCCGATTGGATCAATGGAAAATGGAAAGTTTTCCTTTGGATTTCCAACAGACGATAAAGAGGGAAGATAGCAAAATGCTGCAAACCGAAGCCACAGAAATCGAGAGTCAGACAGTATGAATGCACTTATACCGAAAACGGCAGATATTAGAGAGAGAATCGTCCGGAAAATACCGAAAATCTGTTTCATCAAAGCGCAAACAAAAATCAATCTCAGACAAAATCAATTTCTGGGAAGAAGAGACACGAATAAAGGAGAACGATCGGTAGGTTTATCGATGAAAATCCAAGAAAAAAAATCTTTTTTTTTTCTTTTTCTACAGGTGATTCAAATAAAAAATGCAAATATCATAGAACTGCATAAAGAAAAGAAGAAGAACGCGCATATTTTCTACTAACCCGCAGGATGACAAAAGAAAAGAATAATTTTCTTTTTTTTTTCCATTTTTCTCATCACAACAAAAAAAAAAAGAAAGGAAAAAGGAAGAACATCATGAAAAAAACCCTAGCGCACATATAGTCATCAAACAACAAGCCATCCGATGAAGAAAATCGCGATCTCCCAGGATCCCAAACAAGAAGGCGGAAGATCACAACCGAAAACACGAGAATCGGTACGTCTAAACCGAGCCAAACGTACGAAACGGGACACGTTTTCCATTTTGCAATAGAAAAATTTATCATTTGATTTAAATAAGCGAAAAAAGTTTTTTTTTGTTTTTTTAGTTTTGGTTTTAGACTTTTAGGTGTTTATTTTTTCTTTTTTCCATATGGCCGGAGAAGAGCTGAAGAGAAGAGAAATGTGTGCGGATTCGAGATACTGACCTGGAAAACGTTGATGAGGGCGTAGGCGGCAGCCAGCCGGCCACCCGTCCGAGCCGCGTCTGACGCAACCCGGACTGCGAGAGACTCGAGGAACGGATCGGGCCAGTCCCCGTTCGCCCTCCTGCGAGTGGACGACGAAGACGACGCACGCCCCTGGGACGACTCGGCCTCCTCCTGCTCGACCTCGGAGGAAGAGGAGGCCGAAGACATATCGTCTCGTCTCGTCTGAGAAGGAAAAAGCTTGAAGGAAGAAGCGAGGAACCAAGCAATAGAGAGAAGGAGGAGGGAAGGGGAGGGGGGAGGCGAAAGAGAGCGACGCTCGCCTTTAAATATTCAGTCTGCTCTTTCCCGCCAGGACGTGACACGTCAGCAGTGGCTCAATTACTACAAAGGCCCCCCTCCTTGTAGTCAGTTACTCCTGCGGAGCCTCCGGCCGTCTTTGGCTGCCAACGGTTTGATGCCACGTGGATGGCATTGATGGTTTCCCCCACCCTTGGTTTTTTTTTTTTTTTTTTAAATGTTGCTTGTAAAGACGTTCGATGGAAAAAAGAAACGTGTGATTCAAACAGCAGATTAACGTGTCATGTGGGGCCCACAGCAGAGTTCCGCGAACAGCAGCTCGTGGCCTGCACGAGCTCAGCTCTTCCCAACCGAGGCTGAGCGGTGGAACTCATGGAGTCAGCTCGATGAGCCAAGCCGCGAGTTCATCCTGTGGGTGGGGCGGGGGGCACATTTCCAAGTGGGAAGATGACAGGAAAAAACGTGAGCCCGAAGGACAACTTACGATTTTATTTCAATTGTTCCAAGCAAGCGAACAAATTTCACCTTAAAAAATTTATAAAAAAAAGTCAGAAAAATCATGTATGTGACTCATAATTTGGCAGTTTCTAAAAAGATTTCTAGGCAGCTGCATGGTGGCCTGCTTAACAACCATCCATCTTGGCATTATTCGAGATGTGTGCATTGTTCATGTCAAGAAATGTTGAGATGGATGGTCAGCAATAGTGGAGCTTCATGCTCAGCATACAGCACCCTTGTTAGTTAAAATTAGCTACAAAAATGTAGGAATGATTCTCCCTCATAACCACTTTCTACCACCCACCACCATACAACATAGACTCCACCACCCATTTACCACCATTTTCACCACCCACCACTTCAATCATCCACCATCTTTGGTAGAAATGGTTGTGGGTGAATACTGAATAGTGATTAGTAAAGATGGTGGTCGTGGGAGATGGTAGGAGAGAGATCATTTTCTTTTATATATAGGGCCACTAGAATATAGAAATAGAATGCAAAATAATTTTATATATATATATATATATATATATATATATATATTTTGCTATTTTCTTAAATTTGGGCGTACGTATGTGATCTATGTGCTTGGTTTTATTGAGACCGACTCTTGAATCATTCGGGTTCAGGTTATGTTTGGGAGCCTTGAATAGGAGGTTGTGTTGTGGTTTCCACATGCTCTCATTCTATTGCTGCTTGAGAGCAGTGGCATTGCTGAAACAATGCATTGGTAATAGTGTTGGCAGCCCCAACACCACATTTCAACACTTTTCAAGAGAGCATGTTTTTGGCAACTCTATCTCTTAACATCACGAAACAATATTTTGGCAACACTAAAACTATGTTTCCATCCCATTGCAAGGCTCTCAAACAAAGTCACAGTTGTAATGTATAAGCAGGATTTTTTGAGGCTTGAAAATCAAGTCTTAGAAATTTGAAAATTATTCAAGCATCCAAAAATCATGTCATTTGTTCCAAAAAAATCACGATACAACAATCGAGTCCTAGCAAATGGGCTATGCTGAACACATTTGTAGGCTTGAATATACCAAAAAAAAAAGATCGAAAATGTCTAATTCACACTTTAGCTCTTGTATTTTCAATTCTCACATATATATAACTGCTTGTAAGTGTGGATGGGCAATCATCGAGCCACACTTGTTTGTTAATCTGTGTGATTTTTGGGTCTTATCGACTGCCCTTGATGGCGGCTAATGATTTGGGCAGAGAAACAAGCTTTAACGGCGGTCGCAACCGCTACTAAAGCTTTCTTTTTGCTTAAGTGATGGGCACACATCCGACCCAACAATGAACGATTTTCCCGTCCACTATTACGGGTTACTATATATATAATTGCTACAATCAAGTTGCAATCTCATGTTGCAAGTTGTTTTCACAAAATTGAACCTCATAGATGTGTTTAAGGTACTCAATTTACTAGGAACCAATCCTTGGATAATGTTATTTTAGGAAAATGCATGTTTTTATGAGTAGAACAAAATTGATGCATTCATAGTCGTTGATTTTTGGATAACCACAAAAACCTGCATATAGGTTGGGTTCACTTAATAAAACATCTAGATCACACCTACGATGTTAGATGTGACAAAAAAAAAGGTGTTTGCTAAGACAATTATAATTTTTACTACAACAAACCTTATGTACAGCACCTATTTTTTTTTACTATTGGGATACTTGAGAGCTTAATGACTAATATATTATATGAACTTTTATTACATTTCTAGAATCAAGGCTCTTAAAGTGGCATTTGAATTCTCTACTTCTTCCAAATTAGATTTGTCTAAGAATTTCTTATGACCTAGTTTTCAGGAGACGCCTAAGGTCCACCTTCCCAGCTTTATAGGCAAAGAGGTTTGTCCAGTCTCACATGGGACCTAAAAAGTTGAGGTGTCTTCTTTACATATGAAAAAGTCAATGAACACATGCTTATACTAGAAGAAAAAAAAGCATAACACTTGTCCACACCAAAAATAGAGAGAGTCAGCTGACGAGACCCACATGGGAAGGAGTTAATTAAGAAGTTTAGGGGGAATATCCCCACCTCTCTAGAGGAATCCACCTTATAGGAAGGTGATTATGGAGAGTCTAATCAGGTTTTCTTAAGTTACTTTTAATTAATAATTTTAATTAGAGTAGGAGTTATGACAGAAGTAAGACTCTAAAATCTTCTTTCTAGTCTAGTTCTTGTTTTACAATAAGATTCTTTGGTAGTATAAATTAGTTTAATTCTATTATTGGGTTAGAACTCTACTCAAGACCCTCATGCTATAAATAGGGGTCTGAAGAACCCTTTTAGATTATTGAATAAGATTGAATTGATTTTCTAAACATCTCTCTAGATGTCGCTCTCTTTCCTTCTTCTTCTCTCTCTCCTCTCTCATATTTTTATCTCTCTTATTTGTGATCCACTTGAAGTCATACCTTAATAAGTTTGTCCTTCATCCATTTAAAGGGCCCAAGCCCTTCTTGTACTTGTATCTTCACTATAGAGTGATTTGTACCTTTGAATTCAAGGTAAGAGCCCTATAAGTCGTGGTTATGTTGATCGGCCTTTCTTATAATGTGTCTCAAGTATTTATACCACTTCTTGAACCTCTATCATATCTTAAAATTTGTCTCTAACCTTCTTTAAAGCCGCTTAAGTCATCTAGAGCAAGACTGCATCCAAAAGAGTAATGTAGTATGATTATGTGAGTTGTTTTGCCCTTTTTAATTTTCTACACATACCATGACCACACATGAACTTGTAGACCCCTTTAGGACCTTTCTAGACTTGCTACACAACTCGTAGAATTAATCTCAACCTTAGCTAAGATCCTACTTACGTTCGAAACTCAAAATACTAAAACTGTATCTTGTCGATTCAGTCGAACATGTAGTTTTGCCTATTTGACCTCATAAGCTTTCCCAACAACCCAGCCTGACCTCTTTGACCCCTAGCATTTAAATCATATTCCAACACACATCCTAGGTCCCTCTAGAAGACATGGACTAGGTTCTTTGAGATTTGGATTGAAATTTCTTACTGATTCATGTATTGAGTCTAATTTTGACGTACCTGATTTAGTTTTTTGTTTTTTCTTTTTTTTACCTCCCAAACCTTTGAGATGTACCATGGCATAGATCCTAGGGTTGTGGGTAATGATCACAACAAGTGGTAATGAGCATAGTGTCACAAAAGTGCATCAGAATAAAGAAAGACTATGGAAAATCAGAATAACAAAAAGGAAAGTGATTCAGCTACATAATCCATGAGACTCTGAAACAAAGACTGCTGAAAAAAAAAACTTAAGTACCCAATAAAAGGGCAAAAAGAATGTCTCAACTAAAAAAAAGGGAAGGAAAGGATGATCTATGAAACATAAATCTGAAGAAAACTTCCAGACTTAAAAGAAAGAAAAAAATTTCAAAATAAAGAGAAAAAGGGAAACTAAAAAGAACCAAAGAACCTAGAACCACTACAAAACTACCTCAACAATCAAATTGAACTCCAAGCGAGAAAGAAGCAAGGAACCTAGAACCACTAAAACCACTTGAACCATCCAATCAAATTCATAAAGGAAAAGCAAATACAAATGTGAGAGAGAGAGGGAGAACAAAGAATATACACCTATTAAGAACACCCAAATTCCTAAGTCGCACAAAGAGTAAGAAAAAGAGGGTTGAAGATGAGAAAAAAATAAAAAGAATGACCAAGTAACAAGCTCATAAGCACAAAATTAGACCAATGAGAGGAGGAGGAGAAGGGTGTCCGACGAGAAGGTGGGCAGAAAGAGGAGGAGGAGGAGGAGAAGAAGGGCGCCTGGCAGGAAGGTGGGGCAGAAGGAGGAGGAGGGTGTCCTTCATTTTGGGGATTTGAAAATGAAAAGAAAAAGGGAATGAAAAATGTGTGGTCTTCACTAGCACACTTTTGCAGTGCGCCAGTAAGAAGGAAAATTACTAGTGCATTGTTTCAGTTAGCCAAAAAAATTGAGTCTTGACTGGCACACTTTTACAGTGCTATAGAAAAAATGAATTTTACTGGTGTTACGTAATTCGCCAATAAATTTCACTTTTTCACTAGCACTAAGCAAAATAGCGTCAGTGAAAAGGTACTTTTATTGGCGCGCTAGTAGGGTTGTGCCAATAGAACTGTAATTTCTTGTAGTTTATATATATATATATATCCCGTAACAATGGATGGGCTTCTCGTCAAATGATGCTCATTCAATCATTTTCAATGTTTAGGGTCATTCACTATCACGATCGCTGCTAATGGCCTGGGTGAAAAAAAAATAGTAGTTGATCCAAACGAGATCAATGGTAGAGAAGCATATGATAGTAGTGGACACTTTGTGTGCCCACTATTACATGCTTCTATATATATATATTGTTTAGTAGGAAACTTGTTTTGAATCATGTGATTATGACAAGTAATTAGCTTTTTAAAGGGGTCTAAAAATCATCAGCCCACAATGTGCCAAAATTTTACAACTCAAAAGATCACATTTTTACATCAGAAAGGCATGATCCAAGGCTTGATTGCTAGCAAACAAACTATGTTGGACACATCGGTTAGATTGAGTCAACACAACTTGCACCTATCATTTCTAGCTCATTAGTTTGTTACCTTGATTAGTAGTCAATATTTACCTATATGTGCTTAAATATTGATACTAATGAAGGTACAAAACTAATGAGTAGAAACCATTTTTTTCTTCAATTTTTTTTCATTTTTTGAGATCAAATGTTATGGATGTGATTTACATGGTTTGTTTAGTAGGAAACTTGTTTTGAATCATTTGATTATAATAAGTAATTAGGTTTTTAAAGGGGTCCAAAAATCAATAGCTCACAATGTGCCAAAATTTTATAACTCAAAAAATTGTATTTTTATATCAGAAAAGCACGATCAAAGGCTTGATCCTTAGAAAACAACAATGTTGAACACATCTATGTGGATAGATTGAGTAGATACAACTTTCACATATGATTTCTAGCTCTTTAGATATGTACCTTCGTTAGTAGCCAAAATTTACCCATATATATATATATATATATATATATATATATATATATATATATATATATATATATATATATATATATATATATATAGAGAGAGAGAGAGAGAGAGAGAGAGAGAGAGAGAGAGAGAGAGTTACAAGAATATTAGAACTAGAAATATAGGCATTTTCAATGTTTTTTTTTTTTTGCAAATCCAATCTTGTAGATGTATTTGACATGATAAATTTGCTAGGAATCAATTCTTGGATCATGTATATTTTATGAAAAAATGTAATTTCTAAATGCTTGAATATTTATGAAGATTTTGAGCCATTGATTTAAAGCCTTCAAAAAATCTTGTTTGTGTATCAAAATTGGATGATTCAAGAGGTGACCCTTATAAAACCAAGCATGCAGATCCGTGCAATTAGATTTAAGAGAAAAAAAATCCATGAAAATTGTGGCTCACATGGTTGTTCTTATATTCTAGTGACTATATATATTATATATATAGTCAAGCTAGAATCTCATGATTCATGTTGTTTTAACTCAATCTCACATCGTATATGTGTTCAACATGCTCAATTTAATAAGTATTGATCGTTTGATCATGTTTTTTATTAAAAAAAATGTTTTTATGAGTCAAGAAAAACCAATGCATTCAATCATTGATTCTTGGATTGCCAGAAAAACTTATACACATGTTAGATTCTAATGACACAAAAAACTGATTCTCATTAATAAAAATATGTCAATCACATCTATGGTGTTTAGATGTAAGAAAAAAATTTAGAAACAAATATTGTTTGCTAAGTCGATTGTAAATACAATTGACTGTAGGAAACATTAACCCTATGTATATATATTTGCCATAATCAGCTATATGTAAAAATCTTCCTAGGATATCATAGTTGCAAGCCATTTTAACTCGATATATTATCGTACATATGTTCATAAAGGCCAATTTGATATCTATCTATCTATCTATCTATCTATCTATCTATCTATCTATCTATCTATCTATCTATATATATATATATATATATATATATATATATATAAACAATTGTACCAATAATCAAGGTGGAATGTCATGATTCTTTTGACTCAATTTAACCTCATAGATATATTAAGCATTCTTGATTTAGTAGGAATCAACCTTGGATCATGTTTTTAGAAGAAAAATATACACGTCAAATATCGATAACACAAAAGCCAATTTCTACTAATAAAAGCATGTAGATCACATCTACAATATTATATCTAAGAAAAAAGAGCAAAAAAATTACAAAATATTTTTTGGTAAGTTGATTGTAAATACAATAGCTATAACAAATATTAACCTTATATATTTAGTGTAATATTCAAAAAAATTTAGCAACTATTTTAATGAAGTATTAAGAACTTTACCTATTTGATTTTTGGTGATGAATTTTGAATAATTAATGAGTTATTATTATTTACGATAATTTATTATTAATTAACAAATTTAATTAAGATTTATGAAGTTTTGTATAAGGTATTTGGATATGGACATCAATAGAGATTCAAGAGGATCAACCCACATAGACGTATGTTCAAACTATCTGAATAAACACACAAGATCCACTGGATCTTAAGTTATTCAGATTTGCATCTATGAATGATTCGGGTCAACCCAAATGGGTATGGATAGGATTATACCCACATTGGTAGTTAAACCGAATATAGAAGAGATTGGGATTCATCTGAGATCCAAACAGATCTCACTAAAAGTAAATGGAGATTTGGATCTATTTGATACCCAAATGAATCTTACTAAAAACTAAGCAAGAATTTGGATCTATTTGAGACCCAAACGGATCTCACTAAAACTAAATAGGGATTTCAATCTATTTGATATCCAAATAGATCTCACTAAAACTAAATAAGGATTTTTATCCATTTGAAACCTAAATGGATCTCACTAGAGTAAAAAGAATTTGAGTCCAATCGAGATCCAAATGAATTATATTAAATATATATGTATAATATTAAATAGATTGGATTTGGATTCAATGAGACCCAAATGGGACTCACCAAATCCAAACCTACCATTTTTTCTTCTCAAAATTCAAATGAATTCAAATTTTAGAAATCCAAAATTCCCCCTCCCTTTATTTTAAAAATCAAACAAAAAAATAAAAAAATCCCCCTTTTATGCCCCCCCCTCTTTTCCTTTATTTTTTCCCTAAAACCTCTATAAATGCCCAGTAACCCCCCACCCCTTCTTTTCACTTAACATAACCCCTCCCTTTCATTCACGAATCTCTCTCTCTCTCTCTCTCTCTAATTGAGAGGGGTCGACACCCCTCTCCTTGTTTTCACGGCATAGCAGGTGGTCAGACGCCACCTGCGTCCAACCTCTCATTCTCCTTTGCTTTCAGGTGGTGACAACAATGACTGGCCACCACCATCACCCTTCTCTTCTTCTTCTCGGCTTCTTGTAGTGGCCTAACCACCCTGGCTATAACCGGCGCCTCCTTGCCATGCCACCATCCTCCTCTTTGGTGGCCAAATGCTTCCTGCATCTTCTTCTCTGCTACTACTGCCTCCACCCGTGAGCGGCGGCACCACCAAGGTGCTGCCCCTTCTTCTTCCTCTTCTCTTCTGATGTGTTGGTCTGATGGGAGGCAGCTGCTACTATCATTTTTTCTTCTTTGTCTTCTGCTTTTTGTTTCTGGAGATCACGATAGTAGCGTTGTTGCTCTTCTTATTTTTTCAACAAACCTGCACCAAGCAGCAACCCAACTGGCAGGACAACTCGTTAGCCTCCCCTTAGTCTTCTCTCATTTTTTGATGAGCAGCAGCCCTGCCGGCGTAGCCACCTGCTGGCCTCCACTGCCATAGTCTTCTTCTTCTTTGTTCACCAAAATTGAGCCCGGCCAAGACTAGGCCCCGTCGAGCGCAAGTGGAGCCACCCCTTTCTCCTCCTTTGCTCACGGCTAACTACGTTATTGTGCCCACCAAATTTTCACGGTCATCATCACCACCTCGTTTCGTTGACCCCATTGGAAGTGCAAGACCACATGCACTTTCATACATTTGGCATAGAACATGAGGCACTCGTTAGGCCTCGCTTGTATTCGAACTGACGACAACGAGTGTTATCCACATCGCGTATTCTAGAAGAAAGATCTCTAAGGGCATTTTTGAGATTTTTTGCTTTTCATAAAACTGCACAAATTATGAGATAGGGATTTCTACACCTCTTTAGGTAGGAATTTTGATATTAAAATATTCATGTGTATTTATAAAAAATATGTATATACCTATTCTTGTATATTATCATAATTAAAAATATGCATTAACATAAGTGCGTAAAATAAACCTCGCATGCGTGCTTATCCAGACTTTTTTCATATGATAGTTTGCATGCATACTTATCAATGATATTTTACGTATAGAAGTTTGTATGCATGTTTTTTCATAAAATGTTATGTATGATAGTTTGCATGAATGTTTTTTTATAAAATTTTACATATGATAGTTTACATGCATATTAATAGTTCACATTCATATTTTTCATGAAGTTTTACGTATGTTAATTCACATGCACCCTTTTTTAATAATATTTTACGTATGATAGTTTGCATGCATGCTTTTCAATGATATTTTAAATATGACAACTAGCATGCATGCTTTTTAATGAGACTTTACGTAAGATGGTTTGCATGCATGAAGTTCATAGAAATTTACATGTGAAATATACCAGCATAATTTTAAATGTATGTTTACTTGTGAATTGCATGTGCATGAAATGATGTATAATGTTATATTCTGTAAAGATAAATGTTATTCAAGAAATATTTATGGCTTATGTTAGAGCATACAGTTCGAGGAACCAGTTTATGAATTATTAATTATGATGTGTATTATTGTATTACAAGACATGAACTAACATGCATATACGAATAATCGCTCTTAAGGAGCAAGGGGTTGCTATGAACCTAGTGAAAGACATAAGGCACACTCTTTTATAGAATAAAAACATACACACATAATTAATGTTGGTTATCGCCTTCACATGCAAGATGCTCATTCAATTTAAACACCTGACTGTAATGAATGAGTTATAAAAGCTTGAGAGTTGTTCATACCCTAAAGAGGTGTTGGGGCTGGTGAGCCCTAGAATGCCTAGGTATAACATACATCAACATTGTAATAAACAAACCTTAATTTAACAAACTCAATAACATATTTAGTGTTTGTCTTACCTTAGAGAGGATAAGAGGTACAACCTTGAGTGATCTTCTGTTGTAATCTTTTGGGAGAAGTGGTGCCCCCATTAGTCTTCAGTCACTCGTAAGTTAGGAGATTAGGGCTATCAAATGTGTTCTATGTGATAAATTCTTAATTACTGCAGCTAGTCTTGGATGCATCCTATACTGAACGTTACACCATAGCAGGGTTTTGTACCCGATCATTGACTGCCCATTGTGAGTCTGCTTTAGTCAGACACCCAGGTAAAACACAACTAATGAGAATAGTATACTCTCACGATGTCACGGCTATTTGCGAGGGTTGTCTTCTACATACCCGGGGTGAATGATAATAAGTAAAACAACGACCTTTGTTACTCACACTATTTTTACTGAAGACATGACTTGTTAATTCAAAAGGATTATGAGAATGATTTAAATGTTACTGATGAATATCTATAGTTGCATGAATTGTATAGCATGTTGTATTACTTTTGAATAACTGCATTCTATCATGATAGTTATAAAGTTATAATTTTCATAAATTGGTATATACCTACCAGACTTTCTTGAGTATGACCCTTTAAAGGGATTTCATGTATCTGACATGCTGAATAGTAGATAGCGAGATGCAATGACAGTGTTGAGAAAATACTTAAAATTTTGTTTATTTTGATTTGTTAAACTCTCCATCTGATATATTTTGTGAAAAAAAATTTGTAAGTAATATGAATGGTTTGGGTTTTTTGTAAATGAATACTCACCTATAACCCACTCCAAAGTCGTTTAACCCTCGTATGAAAAATATTATTTTTTGCTAATTAAAGTTAAAAAGATTTTTTTTTTTAAATTTTGCTAAATTTCTGGGTAAAGATTTGGGGCTGTTACATTTAAAAAATAGATTTAGTCATGTCGCCATTACCTACAAACACATCTTCTTCTTTTTTTTTACTTTTTGGGCTGTTTTTCATAAAACTAGCCTTACAAATGTGAAATGTGATCTACATGTTTCACTTAGTAGGAATCAACTCTTGAATAGTCCGATTATGACATGCAGGCTGAATTTTATAAGGTTTCAAATATCAATAGCCTACAATATGCAATACTTTCACAGGTCATAAAATCATATTTTTTATCGAAAAAACATTATCCAAAAGCTGGTTCGCATTATTTTGAACATGTTGAATCCAACCTTGAGGTCGGATTGGATCAAAACAATCTCTTCATGGGAGATCTAGAGGCATTTGTAAGTAATGACATTCTTTCCAAATTTTATACCCCCTATATATATAAAGGGATAATGTTTGCTATCCTTGTTTGTAAGGAACCCTAGTGAAAAATCTAATACTTATTTTTTAGACTTTTTGTACATTTGATCCTCCAGATGTGATCAACATATTAAGTTTGCGTAGAAATTAACCTTTGGATCATGTTTTTCTGATGTATATATATGTCACATTTTACAAAGGTTGAAAAAGCAATGGGCTATATATACTGTAGAAAATTTTCAAGCCTCACAAAATCCTATTTTTTGCATTAAAAAACTACTATTTTAACCATTCTGGATACATCCATGAGGTCAAATTTGGTCAAAACAACTTTTTCCTATGAGTTCGAACTAAGGGTGTCTTTACCCACGATGATAGAAAATGCCTACATGCCATAGGGGCTTTGGCCTAAAGCGAGGATCTCAAAACATTGGTTATGAGATCCTCCGTTTTTATGAAGGTTGGATCAAGGCGTGGGTTCCATGGCTTGATCCACTAGACCGAGGTTTTTCTGAGAGTTGTGAGGTAATCAAGCACAGCCTAATAGTCTTCCTTTGCAGAGTTTCATATGTTGTATGAGCAGCAATGGTCAGGAAAAGGAGAAAAACGAAAAGCAGATCAAAATGGCGACTGTGCATTGAAATGAACCAAACAGCCAAAAGTTATTGGATTTGTCACGAACCAAACAGCCAAAATTATAGGGTTGATGATATCTTTAATGGTGAAGCCAAAACATGGTTTTGAAAAACTACAGAATTAATGTTGATTTTAGTGCATAATGTGTTGGGCGATGCCATCTATGGTTTATTTGGAGAATGTGTTGTCTGTTAAGTATCAAGATGATTTAGAGTCGGACTCCTATAAAAACTGTCAAAATCCCAATAGACCATTACCTTGTGCAGCCGATATTGTTTTCAGCAGTTTATTATTCTGTGTGACTCTCACTCTGGTCTTAACTTTGGATAGTCCTTTTCATCTTTTATTTGATAGCTCTCACTCTGATCCAAACAGCCTTTTTCTTATATCAACTCCTTTCATGAATCGAGCTTGAGACATAAAAATCATTTTGATAGCAGATAATAAGGGATTAACTAATTTACAATAAGATCCTGTATGATTACAATGCATCAAAATCAAGTTAAGCCCTCAAACAATGAGGGACTTAACATTAACCTAGCTAATGGAGGTTTAATAAGCAGGCAGATGGCCTTATGTAGGGGTGTAAATAGGTTAGGCTTGACCCAAACTTGTTTGGTGATAAAGAAGGAGATCTGATTAAAAATCAGGTTGGATTCAAAGGGTCCGATTAGTATATGAAACCGTGCATGGTTTGTGAAATTTCATACCAGACCTGAGTCCAACCCAAGTTTCCATTAAGACCCATGAATTTTTAATATAAAAAAATAAAATAAAAATTATTTTAACGAGTATAAACCAGGTTTGGTTCATGTAATCCTTATAGGACTCGAGTCTTATAACTGATCAGATCGAACTGTGGACGAACCCAATACCTTGCACCTCAAAATCAAATTTGGGTTTGGACTCACTTAAATCCAAACCAGATCCGAACCGTTGGCACCCTCATGTGGTACACGTTGATGTTGAACATCATGACTCGGATTTAGACGCAACGTAATGAGATGTCAAATATTTGGGCCAACGTTGTTGTCTAATCATGCCTATAGTGCACATGTCTCCTACATTTAAATGTACATGTACAATGACATGTTAATATCAAATGGAACACCTACACTAGAGATGTTGACGCTGTTGTAGGAAAGCTAGGGCTACACGTAAGTCCAAAGTTGAAGATCTCATGTAAAGCCACATGCAAGGATATCGACGTATAGAGACGATGAATATATATATATATATAGATATATTAAAGACAAGCTAGGGTTAGGCAGACCTCTACCAACTATGCTCTTGGGTTTTGAACCTTCAACATTCCACCACAAGGTGACGTGGACTAGCTGCTCCTACCAGACCAGCAGAGCCCAGTTGGTGAGACGACTATGAATATTGAATAGGCATATTTCCCATGTAAATTTCTTTTGTGTTTCTGTTTCGGTGGTGTGACTTTAGAATTTTGTTTTCCCTCATAAATAGTTGGTTTGAATCAATGTCATAAGTTTCAGTCTTGGTATTTTCTCGGCGAGGGATTGTATGAATAAATTAATTTTTTCGTTTTTTGAAAAATCTCGACAAAATAGGAGCAAATATAATATTAAAATACATAATTTTTTATGTAAAAAATCATATTGTTTTATTATCAAGATAAAATCACAATATTTTTTAATTAAGTGATATTAAAATATCATATTTTTTGGAGATCGTGTCTGCCTTTGAACTGAATGGACGAAAATCTCAGCCATTATTTTTTTTTTTTTGAGAGAGAGACGTTTTTAGAAGCAGCAAATATTTTCTTCGACTTTGAAAACAATGTGTCTACCAGTCACAGTCAGAAAGGAAACCCATTTTGTGGCTGTAAAACAGGGGGTCCACGCAAAATGATTATTAATTTTGAGATTGAGAGTAGGCGCTAGCAAAAATTAGGTGCCGACAGCAAGCAAATGAAGTTTTTTTTTTTTTGGATATTTCAAGCGAAAATTCCTAGATCACTGACTGCACATAGGCTGGCTTCTCCACTGCACATAGGCTGTCGACCTTGCAACAAGAGACGTTACTTTATGGGTTTCGAACTTGTGATATCCTGTTAACTTTGGTGACATTTACAAGTCACCCCACCAGCTGAACAGCATCCTTTGTGGTCAGCAAATGGAGGTTTTGTGGTATTTTTTGCAAATCTCATCCAGTACAACATGGTTTCAATTATGTTAAAAAATGCATATTTTTATGATAAAAATACCATCTTTTAACACTTAAATATTTATACAAATTTAGACCGTTGATTTTCAAACCTTACAAAAACGTACCCAGGTGTCGAACTAGTTGAATCCTATAAAACCAAGCATATCTATACAGTGATATTTGAAGAAAATGGAAAAACCTCCCAAAAACCTCTATTCGATGGCTGTTGGCACTTAAGGGAGCAGGCAGCTACACCCTCGTCATTATTCTGTAGCTGTTAAAAATAGATTTTTTTTAGAGTGCACTTTGTTTTAGTTCAATTATATTTTAATTTTGCTAGTCAAACCCAAATCGATATGCTGCAAGCCTGAATCGGCTATTTTTTAATAAATTTAAAAAATATCAAAAGTAAATTTTTAATATTATTTAAAAAATAATAATAGTTTTAACAAGTGTCATGTTATGATTGACACGTACGTAATAATTTTTTATTATTTTTGAACAATGCAGAACGATTCACTTGAGTATCAGTATCGGTACCGACAACATTGGTCAAACCAACCCTAGTAGAAAATCCAATAACCAAAGTGGTTCTTTTGTAAAGACCCGATGAGTTGTGGAGCCCACGAATTTTTTGAACGAATAATGACATGTTTACGTGACACGTTAGTTGCATTAAGAAGGAACAAATAAAAATATAAATGTTTTTCATTTTATGTGCCAAAAACAATTTTAACAATCAAGTCGTTATCTGCATTCTACAATTGGCTAAAGCAAGAAGATCCAAGTTAAATTAATCACGCCATCTACACTTGTTAAAATAAAAACCACTCAATTAAGAAATGTGGTATACCAAACAGTGTGTATGTATTGATACTGAACCATCAGTCAATGACTGGAAAGGTGGTACACAGTAGATTCATATAAATCTAATTTGTAAAGTAAAAAAACTAGCGTTTGGATCATATTTAGCATCTTCTATTGGCTATATCATGTGTTAAAGTTGAGTTGAACATTAAGTTTCGGGCTATTTTTAGGCCCTTTTTATCTTCATGAATTATGAAGCATGATTTTTCTCTATCTTAGACATTAAATCTTATGTTATATTAGATATGACTAAACCCTTTTTTTCTGTCAGGAACCCTCGCCGAAGTGAATATGATTAAACCTTTTTTTTTTCAAATGATTAAACCTATTAAAATAATAAATAAACCAAGTTGAATGTGTTAGATCAAACATTTGGTGGTACCACAATATACAATATATATACTGTCGTAGTTCAGAACCATAATATATTTTCCCTATATCTAATATGAGTTTCTAGCAAAAGTGACATTTTATTTTCAACTGGAATTAGCGGGCAAGTTGTGATGGTGATTTAATAAAATTTCGGTTAAAGGAAATGCTTTTATAATCAATGAATGTTCAAATAATAATCCTAAAACCGTCTATATGTTACATGGATCATCCCAAAGATGGGAGGCCAGTCCGATGATTTATCTTTCCAATACAAAGAATAAATGATTTTTTAAAGAAGAAGAAAGACAGCTCATATATACACGGTCCCATTCAAAAGTGGATGTCAACGATGTGGCAACTGCACTCTTACGCCCATTGATTGCAGAAAGAACAAGACCACACCATTTCATACTATTATGACAACACTGAGCTGTGAAAAAATATGACTACACTGAGCTTCTAACGGATGGTTGTTGTCCAAAGAGCACTGCTGCCCCCCCCGCCCCCCACCAATGAATAAAATTTGTTGTTTATCCATGGCAGCATAGACCATCAAACCCATATTCCCGAAATGAGGAACAACAAACCAAAAGAACAACTAGATGATCTCTTGGTTGAATCAGAGCCACACAAGCAAATAACTTTTTGACTGGACCCATGTCCGAAGGCCAACCATGACACATAAATCTTTCCGCACATGCACTCCACACAATACATAAGATTCTATCCTTTGAAAAAACCATATCTTGATGTAGGACAACATTCCTAATCTGTTACGTCTGTGTGAAACACTGAATCCCAACAACGTTACAGTCAAGATTGTAGAAATTTGATAGAGAACCACCAAGAATGTGGGACCCTTCTCGTTCCAAACTATCTACAAACAAGTTTTGCCAAATAGACTTGACTGCACAATATGATAGGAAAAGAATAGACGATTATGATTCTCCTCATCCTTCCTGCAAATATAACATTTATTCGACAATGACAATCCAAATTTCTTCAACCTATCCGGGGTTAACACCTTTTCCCAAATAAATTTCAGTTCCTTGCGAGAGACCAACTCTCTGCATTAGAGCTTCCCTTCAAATAAATCTAATCTAAACCAACAGACACGGAGAAGGAACGTAACCTAGGCAAAAACTGGTCCATTGAAGGAAAATGAAGATGATAACACAAACTGAATATGTGCATCCTCTCAGCCACAATCATGCTCTTCACACGGTTCAAGCAAGGCCTTTCATTATTGTCAATGAACAAAAGAAGAGGGACACCCACACCCATCCAAGGATCCGTCCAAAATTTCATGACATTTCCATCTTTCGCATCACAAGAGATAAACACATCAATTGCTTGCTAGCCCCACAAGATGCCCTTTCACACTCCCGGACCAGAGCAAACTTTAGACAAACCCCAAAAACTTCTTTTAGCAAGATATTTTCATCTAGTGAAAGTTGCCCACGTGGACTCCTTGGGATAGACATCAATAACCAATTTCACCAAACACGCCCTATTAACTTCTTCCACTCTGCGAATACCAACTCTCCTTGCCTTCATTTTTGGGTTACATAATGCATTCCATGGAATTAGATGCAGCCTTTTGACTGCAACCCCATCCTGCTAAAGAAAATTCCAAAAAGAAAGCAGCCAAAAAACTGCAATGCTACTCAAAGTATTCTGAACTTAATATTTGGATCATGGATTTCAAATAGCCCACCTGCAGAAACAAAGTCTTGTAAGTGACTACAAGCTTGATTGGGAGGTGGCAAACCTGTCTTCTCTGAAGAATTACGAATACAATTAAAGTCCCCAATAACCATAGTGATTACTCAAGTAAACCCTAGCCAACATAAAGCTTCTATTCTTAACAAGATCCCGAACAAAAAGCCAAATATAACCGTCATTAACGTGAATATCCGAATATGTAACCCTCTCAGGATTTCATAAGCACATAATAAACATACGCTCCTCTACTAACCAAGCAGCATTCCCAAACATAAGATCTTTATACTTATAAAGGAAAGCTTCAAATCTCTTAGGGGAGATCATGGACTCCAAAATAACAAGAATATCAAGCCTACAAGACCTAAATAGCATTATGTAACTTCACGTGAGCCAAATTTCTTGCAAAACCTCTAATATTCTAACATGACACTTTCATTTTAGATACTACCTGAGGTAGATTATGCTCTGCTTTCCTTTTGGGGACTCTCGAGACCGAAGATTCAAATACCCCCTCACAGCACCAGAAGGTTGATCACGAGGCGACTTCTTGGGTCTGTCGGGCTTCTTCTTCCCTTCAGATTCCAATATAACTTCCCCCTAGAATCTGACCCATGCTCCTCACCAGGTTGGTCTTGGGAACCAGCTGCTGCCAATTGTCTCCTATCATCTTCCCCTCGTTGGTCCTTCAATTGAACATGACTATTATCATGATCATAAATATCTGCTATCGAAAGAATAAATGCCACCTCTTCGGAGGCCAATTGCACCCTATCATCAATAGGAAGATCAGTAGGACTCCTTACAAGCACCTCCCCGGGTTCCTCAACCTGAATCGGCTCCATAGCTGAAACTTCAGTAGAAATTTCTTGAACATCCGCAACCTGAGCACCTATTTGCCCACATGCAGCCTGCTCTACTTGCTGGCTACCACTACCCGATCCCATAGGTTGATCATTCTCCAATGGGACCTGCCCATTATTCTCACTTTGATGCATACCATGCAACTCATCCATAATCGTCTGACTATCAAGAACTTCATCCAGATGTTCTTCCAACCCATTGAGAACCTCAAACACATTGGTCCTCTCCGTGGAGGTCTTAGGAACCCATACTCGAGCCACCTTCATCTTCGAAACATGTCATCCATCTCGCCTGTGATTCCTATTAATAACAGCCTTCGACTTATTTCATGCGCAATTAGTTGAATCATGAGTCCTCACCTTGCACACCACACACACGTGGGTGCAAGATTTATATTCGAACCGTAACTCCCCCAAAATGATTCACCCAACAAGATAGGGATCGAATCCGGTTGGCCAACATTAACTTAGGTTCAATTAATATCCTGTCCAAGTGGAATCAAGCTTGAGAGGTAGTCCTCTCATCAATCGCAATCAACTTCCCATCCAGCACTTCATCAATTAAACAAAACATGTCATTGCACCATACTGCGGGTGGAGAGGGTGGTGTATGTCCCCCCCCATGATTCACTGAATCCCACATCTGTGTTCTGGGCTTTGAATGAGCACCACGTATACAAGCACATGGGGCTCGTATTTCCGTGTATGTTGACATAACTTTGCATCGGACTCTGGTGTTGTTGCAAAGACTTAAGTACCCTTTCTTGCTATTCTTCTCATAAAGTGATGGTTTGAGAAAATAAAAAAATGCCCTTTATTCAAAAAAGAAAAAACAAACAGTTCAAAAAAAGGACAAACATGTTCTCCATCCAGAAAGTCGAGGATGATGTTGACTCTTCAAAGTCTTCTTCTTCTTTCTCCGTTCAAAAAAAGGACAAACATGTCCTCCATCCAGAAAGTCGAGGATGATGTTGACTCTTCAAAGTTTTCTTCTTCTTTCTCCGTTCAAAAAAAAGACAAACATGTCCTCCATCCAGAAAGTCGAGGATGATGTTGACTCTTCAAAGTCTTCTTCTTCTTTCTCCATAAAACACTGTAAAACCCCCTCTCTCTCTCTCTAGAAAAGAAATCAAGGGAGGCAAAGAGTTCTCCCTGGAGAAGGCCATGAACATCAACCATCTTACTCTCTCTCTTTTCTCTCTACTTCTGTGCACATCCAACAGACGATCCTACATTGCTCCATCAAACACTGACTGACCTGCACACTGACTGTAGCATCGTTCAACTTGAAGAGTTGTGGAGTCTGATTCAGAGTTTTTGCACTTACAGGAGAAGGGTTTGGGGGCTCCTGCCAGCGTGGGTAGCATCGTTCAACTTGATTCGTTGTGGAGCCTGATTTAGAGTTTTTGCCCTTACAGGAGGGGGGTCCGAGGGCTCCCCCCCGGCGCGGATCCCACTGCGCGGTCAGCGAGCGGGGGTCCAGGGGGGCCTCCCCTGGCGGGCTTGAGGGGCAACGCCCTCTAGACAAATTTTTTTTTGGGCCTTCCAACAACGATTTGTAGTGTTATCGGACTTTCCTACAACGATTTGTAGTATTTTCGGGTCTCCAACGAGCCCCACAACAATTTATAGTGTTATCCGACTTTTCAACAATGATTTGTAGTGTTTTCCGCAAATCGCTATAGTGATTTATAGTGTTTTTGGATCTCACTATAGCGATTTGTAGTGTCTTCCGCAAATCGCTATAACGATTTATAGTGTTTTTGAATCTCACTATAGCAATTTGTAGTGTCTTCCGTAAATCGCTATAGCGATTTATAGTATTTTTGAATCTCACTATAGCGATTTATAGTGTCTTCCGCAAATCGCTATAGCGATTTATAGTGTTATTCAGTAAGCAAATCGTTGTAAATTGCTACCCAAATCAGGACCAACTTGTCAGGGCCATATCTCTTTAACCGGAGGTCATATTCCAAATCCGTAAAAAATGGTGTCTTCGTTATTGAGTCTAGTTTATTCCTGTAAATTTTAAGCAATTTCTATTGTCATTTCATTCTCCATTTTAACTAAAAACTAGGCCTTTATTATTTTGTGTTATTTAAGTTGCACAACACCATTCTCGCTTGACATCCACATCTTGATTATGGCATGCTCCCTGTTGGATTTTCCATTTATTTCTTCCAACCTTGCTTGGAACAAACATATGTCTTTCTCACCACGACACCCTGTGCATTTTTTTACCACGACACCCGAGACCCGTGCCGGGGGGGAGCCCCCGGACCCCCTCCTGTAAGGGCAAAAACTCTAAATCAGGCTCCACAACGAATCAAGTTGAACGATGCTACCCACGCTGGGAAGAGCCCACAAACTCTTCTCCTGTAAGGGCAAAAACTCTGAATCAGGCTCCACAACGAATCAAGTTGAACGATGCTATCCACGTTGGGAGGAGCCCCCAAACCCTCCTCCTATAAGGGTAAAAACTCTGAATCAGACTCCACAACTCATCAAGTTGAATGATGCTACTCACGCTGGGAGGAGCCCTCAGACCCCCCTTCTGTAAGGGTAAAAACTCTGAATCAGACTCCACAACTCTTCAAGTTGAATGATGCTACCCACGTTTGGAGGAGCCCTCAGACCCCCCTTTTCTGTAAGGGTAAAAACTTTGAATCAGACTTCACAACTCTTCAAGTTGAATTATGCTACCCACGTTGGGAGGAGCCCCCAAACCCCTCTTCTGTAAGGGTAAAAACTCTGAATCAGGATCTACAACTCATTTAGTTACATGATGCTACCCACGCTGAGATGAGCCCCCAAACCCTCCTCCTGTAAGGGTAAAAACTCTGAATCAAGCTCCACAACAGTCAATGTGCAGGTCAGCCGGTGCTTGATGGAGCAATGTAAGATCTTTTGTTGGATGTGCATAGAAGCAAAAATAGAAGAGAGAGAGAGAGAGTGAGAGGGTTGATGTTCATGGCCTCCTCAAGGGGAGATTTCTTTCTCAGATAATCCTGCAGTGTAGAGACTGGGTCTTAAATAATCATCTTCGGGGCACTTAAGTCTTTACAATCACTCCTTTTCAAGAATCGTCATTTTTTTTGCACCAATGGAGGAGAGGGTACTTAAGTCTTTGCAATCACATCAAACTCCAACGCTAATTAATGCTGACAAACATGGGGATACGAGACACACATGCTTACATACATGGTGCTCTTTGGGACCCCCGAACATGAGATGTAGCTAACTGCCCTGTTCGTGGGGGGGGGCGGGGACATATAACCTGCTTCGGCGAGTGGAAGATCACAAACCCTAACCCATACTAGGACTGATCACAAGACATGGAACTTAGGTATACAGGTAGAAGCTCATGTGAACACAGGAGTCGACCCCTGCTCTGCAGGAGCCCACCTTGTATGTTCACGCGGTTTAAGGCAGCCCGAGGGTCAACCTTTAGTTTTGGAGAGTCTACTCTCTGTGTTGTATGAACCTGAGTCAGCAAGTGTCTGACTCTTGCTTTTGAAGAGTCGACACCTTGTTATTTTGTAGTCTGAGTGTTGAATCTTGCTTTTGAAGCATCAACACCTTGTTGTTCTGTGGCCCGAGTGTCGACTCTTGTTTTTGAAGAGTCGACACCTTGTTGTATTGTTTATGTTTCTGAGACCAGAGTGTCGACTCTTGCTTTTGAATGGCTCCATCAAGAGTATCCTTTTGGCTATGCTCCAAGGCCTTCTACGCACCACTTATATCAAATCCTCATGGTTGTTGAAGCCGAACCAAGAACTCGCTATCGGGTAAAACAGAAAAAATTGATTTCGAAGTTAGATTCCACCTTTTACTCAACTTTGAAACATAGAACTCCCACTCCATTGATCTTGTATCCCACTTTCAAACCAAGAAATACGAGAAAGATTTACTCTTCTCATCATAAAATCTCTTTAGGATATGAATCAATTTATTACCTCCATCATTCAGCGGTGGCGACAGATCAAGATTGGGTTGGATTGTCACACAACCCACGACTTGTGCCCAAGAACAAGAATATGCTTCATCACCACCGTATATTTGATCCTTAGCGTGAACAACCTCACATACAGGCTATGAAACTCACCCGTATTCAGATCAATAGGGGGAGTTGTCACATTGGTCTTGCTGTGCAACTCAGAATCCATTCCTCCACATCCTGAAGGATTATTGCCCACTGGTTCAGCAACCTGGATGATCAGACGAGCATCTCTGCCACCATCAAGACGATGATCATCAGCAGACTTCGACGTTGAGATCGTGCACTTCTCTTGAAGTGCTCATGCACCTGCAACGCACACGGCTATAAAACCTTGTTGCTCATCAGCCTGAGGGACGTGAGGGGTTGTGACACATCTAAAGTGTGACACCCCTCGCTATGGATCCTCTTCCCCCATTGGGAGAGGGAAGGGGGACAACTACTCGACCTCTAGCACCATCCCTCAACCACAATCGAGAGAATCCCAATCGCAAGAAGGACAATACCAACGATAGTACTGCACTACCAACTTGGGTGACATGCACCCAGTACCGGTGGGAGGGAGCTAACCATACCAGAAATCTCTAATCAATAGGAGAGAACCGAACAACCAATGGCCAACAATCTTATGGAAGAAGGTCGATGGAAACCTATGGATCCTCAAATTTTTTAAAACAAAAAGAAGGGTTTTCATGAAAAAAAAATAAAAAAGGGATTCTGAAATCTAATTTGAATTTAAGAGTTGTGAAGTCTATTTTGCAAGGTTAGGCCCATTTTCTCCTTATTGAGAAGGGATCGACCACACCAGGAGCTCAAAATCTTTATTTGTGGGTCTTCAACTTATGAGTGCATGTACCTCGTATGCATATCCTAAAGAAAAAGCAAGCTTGGTAGCATGGGTTACCAAAACTCAAAAAAATGATAGAAACAAATATAATATACAAAGGTTAGAAAATTCTAAACTTATCCTAATGAAATAAACGAATAAAATGAATAATAAAATACATTGAATCTCAATCTTAGGTAGCCCTTTCTACATTGTCGATGAGTGCAGGAGAGCACGTACAACATTTCTGCTAGGTGTGGGCTCCGATAGAAGGGTGAGATAGAAGATTTGTATCTTAGGCTAGGCTGGTGGGCTAGGTCTAGTTGTGCTAGGATTTTGGCATAGTGGAGATGTAGCTAGGACTCAAACTTCAGATTTTCAAATGCTAAAATAGGGAGAGAAGCCCCTTATTTATTTTTTTCCGACATATTTGAACACATTTTCTAAGTGTTCAGGATCCGCATATTTTCAGATCTGTCCAAAGATGATTCGAAGGTTTCCTATTGGTTGGCTTCTTAGGTGGCTCAACGTGATTGGTCCAAGCGACTCAAGGGGTGAGTTTAGTTAGGTGGTATAGGTCTTGAGAAAATTCTTATTTTTGTTTGAAAGGAAGGGTAGATATAAGGATCCAAATAGGTTTTTTAACTGGCACATATCTCAAGGTTGGTAGAAATTGCTGACGATAGATAGAAAAATGTTGATGACATATAGGCCGATGACAAACATTGTGTCATTAACATGAGAAGTCGACGACACTTCATGGGATTGACAAGATGTTGACAATAAATATATGTGTCCTGACGACAAACAGGAGAAATGGCTTACGTCTGACGATAAATCTGGAAATGCTGATGATATTGCATGTGTCGTTAGCTCCAATAACTTGTTATGACCATAACTTTTGATCTATGTGTCAGATCGACCTAATTTTAGGCTCATTAGAAAGATGACATCTTCTACTTTGATTCTCTTTTCGGTCAAAAACCTTGAAAAGGTCAGTTTTAAGGTAAAAAATATGATTAAAATCATCAAACTAAATTTCTTGATATATAAAAATGTCTTAGTCCTAAATGTGGTGTCTACAGATGCTTCGCTTTGTAGTCGATTATGCAAAACTTGATTAATAACAAAATAGATAAATCAGTTTTGCAAAAGTGTAAAAGATTGGCTCTAGCAATGCATTTTTGAAAAGAGATATTTGTATAAGACAAAGACATAGATGGTTGACAATCCAAGATAATAGCTAAAGACGTGTACATAGCTCAACACAAGGGTCTCTCTATAATGCTTGGCTATATAGGAAGAGAGGTTGTATCAAACGAAGTTGGGTAAAAAACTATGCTAGTACCTTGTTTCACATGAAGGCTTTCTCTTGAACTCGGTAACTGGGACAGAAAAGTCTTTGCTAAGCAAGGTCAAACAAAAGTTGTCACTTGAAATCTCATGAAAGATGGTTGATATGTTTATAAAGACAAAAACTTCTTTTGAAAGGACAAAGACAAAGACAAATTTTTTGGGCAAAAGCGTCAAAAAGATGGAGACATTTTGAAAATGATACTTGATTCAAAGGTGTGCCTTAAGAAAAGAATGAGTTTTAGGGCAAGATTATGCGCTTGTCGAATGGGCTTCAGATTGCTCCATCAATATATGGTTTGACTATGAACCTAATGTCCATCTATCTAAGGATTATCCAAAGAATTAGGATTGGGTAGGCTTTTCTAAGAGTTAATTGGGTTTCTGCAAAAAAACAAGTTAGAAAATGCAATGCATAAGATGCATGAAATAAATTTGCATAAAATGCATGAAATACGTGGAATGAACCACATAAAATACATGAAATATAAAAATGAATTGATGAATAGGCTTCTTTTGGGAGGAAGGAATCATCCCAAAAAGGTAGTTGCTAACGAAACAACACGTGTCGTTAAAGATCTGTTGATGACAATCTGTGTATCATCAGTAAAAATGCCATCATGGTTGAAGACAAACCATGTGTTGTCAAAAAAACTGCTTTTGTGACTGACAACAAATCCATGTGTTATCATAAAAACTACTTTTTTAATTGACGATATATCACTATTCTTTCATTTTCAGTTGATGACAGATCACTACACTTGCCTTTTCAGTTGATGACTAACATCTCGGAGTTGATGACACATCGGTTGCTGCTGACAACAATCAATGTTTTGTTAGCATTTTTTATCAACTTTTTAAGGTCGAGGCTCTTTTTTTGTTTAAACCATCAGAAAGCCTTATTTTTCACTGATTTTCTCTTGTTTACATATATTTTTCTCCTTTAGCCATGGTGAAGATTGAGAGAGACAATGTATTTTTGTGCTTCGATGTACTGGGGCTAGTGCACGAGTATCAGCAGATTAAAGAAGGTGATTTGATGAGACAAGTTTCTTCTCTTTTACTATTTTCTTTTTCATTATAGAATAAGAAGAACCTTTTGCCTTTCAAACCTCTTATGGATTGGTTCATCCTATAACTTACCAACTTTGAAGCTCACCATAAAGACTACTTGGCCAAGTATCATCTTTCTCGTGTGGCTCGTCTATGTGACTTTGCAGTAGATGGTCGGCTTATCACTGCTCTTGCAAAGCAGTGGAATCTCCGTACCAACACTTTCTAGCTTTTGATGGGAGAGTTGACGATAACTCTGAAAGAATGTATTAAGATCTTGAGCCTCTTGTCTCCTCCACAAAATGTGTCTATTCAAAGACAATTATTTTTTAACCATAAACCTTATGATGAATGGCCTTATGAAACCTGACTAGCGGGGCATAATGGACGACAATAACCTGCCATAAGGTTCCTTTCTTGATTCTGAGGGCTTCATGGGAGGCCTATCGTGGTGTCACAAGTAGTCATAATTAGTCTGAGTAATCCCCAACACACTTGAGGGGTTGTTTCACTTTTTGCCTTATAGCTTTAATCATTCCGGGTAAGACCCATGAGCTTATGAATTTTCATCATATTCACCTTCTGAAGCATTAGTTCCGCCATGAAAATTGCCTTTCTATGGGCATGGAGGCCTTGGCTTGACTTTATCGAGGTATGAGCTCTCTTGCTTATCATTGGGATAAGTGCTTCTTCATGATCAAAGTTTTGCTCAAGATCTGGTTCTACAAGCATGTTCCCAATCTACTACCGCCTCAAGTCTTTCCCATGGTATGTCTGCAATAGATGTATAGTGGCTGTCTGGGAGCTTAGAAACATCAATCTCTCAAGACCTGTTGGATGCTGTTGGAGGATTTAGAGGATGACTAAATTATTTGGGATATTATGCTTGTTGAAACAATGGGAAACCCAAGTTTACTAAACCATATCCTTGGAGGGTACTTCGGTTGGATGGCCCATTTTACAAGGTTCCATATCACATGAACAAATTGTTGCATTCCTAGTGGGCGTAGGTTAGACTAGGTTTGGTCGAGTAGATTAGGCATGCTACCACAATCAAAATTGGGATTAGTTATGTTGGGTTTTGACCAAGCTTGGGAGAAAATTTATTTCTCAAAAATGGCTATATCAAAATTTTTGAATTTTTAGGTCAAGCTACTAGACACATGGGGGAAGGTCCTAGCAAAAATTTAGGGCAAGACTCAATGGGGTTAGGGAGATATGAACTCAGAAATAGAGAACTGGGTTAGGGTTTGCACTGGACCTAGACTAAGAATTGGGTCTGATAGGTTACACTAAAAAAAATAGATCTCCCTAATTGAATGTAGATAAATTCTTATTGGAGGGTAGGCTATGAACAAGTTGGAGAAAATATGGTTCACATTTCAGCCCTAAACTCATTACAGTTAGGGAGATGTGATGTTTGTAAGTCAGACTCTGCAGTTCACAACAACAAAAAAGTGGCCAAGACTAGGCTCGCACGGGTTGGGTGAGTTCAAGAGTATTTATAGGATTAGAGCCAAGGTTGGATCAATGGTGCATATAGGCTTAGTAGGGATGTCTACTACGGGGCTAAAGAGGGTTCAATTAGTGGTTGTATTCACAAAGGGTGAGTCCAAGTCATTGGTTGCTGTAGGTAACATGAACTAGGACTTGGGTAGCAACCTAAATCCTCTTATTGGGGAGACCTACTAAGGGTCTGGACTCTAAAGGCTTAGAGCCTTAGAGTAGCAGAGAGATAGAAGTGAGAGAGGGCCTAGGAATCAAGAGAGAGAGAGACGTTAGAGGGATGAATTTTGAGAGAGAGAATTCAAAACTCAATTCATAATTCATTTCTTGTTTTTCAAAAGAGAATACATGGCCTATATATAGGCACACGAGAGGCTATTTACCGCCCTCACAAGTTACAAGGTTCAACTTAAATTGAGAACTAAATATAGATAAAACCATCACTAGAATTAGGTAACACATACTTAGCCTAAGACTATTTCAAGTAAACACCTCCTTGAATTAATTATACTTAGCTAGGCTACCTTTTTCCTTCTCTAAACCAGTTTGCACAACCATCCAAACACCAAAAATAGGAGAAGTCATCCCCTAGATTGAGCCCCACAAGGGCCAGCTGGTCCACTAATGGAGATGGGTATTTTAGACATGGTTTTAATTGGATCTTGTGGACATTTTGGATACGGGTCAAAAAATGATCTATATCATCTCTTCCCTATTGAGTTTTGCCTAATCCACTATGCAAGAATGCAATGTCGGAGGTTGTAGTTGAACTTCAGTTGGTGCTTTATCCTCATACATGGGAGTTGTACTCTTGAAATCAGGTATGCCTTTCTCTAGTCAACAATACCACCAGAACGAATTTGCATGGAGTTACCTACACAAGCCCTGTAGGGATTCAACGTAGATAGTGAACTTAGTCTCCATAATTATTTTTCCTTGCAAGTCAGCCAGAACAATGATGTCCAAGCTACCATTCCGTCAAGCTCAACTTTGTTAGAGATTTCTTTTTAGCAATTCCTGCATCCAATACAGCATTAGCATTCACCGATGTCATCCCTTGCTAATTCAAACACCTCAAGTGCAAAAGTTGAACCCCTGAGGTCATCGGAGATGGAAACAATCTCCTTATCTTCCAAATCCAAGTAACTCGAATAGAGTTTTGTGCGACTTTCATGTTCAGATATAGATCAATTGATCAAGGTACCCTTAGCTTCCACTCCAATCATGTTGCACGCAGATCCAACCCATTTTATGTTGGTGCAAGCAGCCAATGCATTGACCAATGTAGCACCATCATCAGAACCTACCCTTGTGGAGGGACACCCTATTTGAAGATATCTCTTTTATCATTCTCAGTTGACTAGATCGGTTTAGACTCAGGTAAGGGAACTTAGGCTCAATGGACTCAGATTGGTTTTTGTTCAGGATCAGATAGAAAATTCATTTCTCCCAAATGATGCACAAGAAAATTTTGAAATACTGGGAGATGACTCTAAACACTGTAGGAGAGGTTTAGTCAAAATCTCATGGTCAAAGGCCATGGGATGAGGAAGTTATGAATTTTTTAAGTCATGGGAAAATTCAGGATGGTGTAGGACAAACTGAGTTTGATTATCGCAGAGCCTGAGAGAAAAAACAGTTCTTCCAAACTATGTAACCAAAAAATATGAAATTTTGAGAATTGATATTAGACACACTTAGAAGGATTCTGTCAAAATTTCAAGGTTAGAGGCCATGGGAACAAGGTGCTATGATTTTTTTAAAGTATCAGGGAAATTCGGGACTATGCAAGAATATACTAGGTTTGTGTAGTGGTAGGTTGGACTGTAAAATCAAGTTCTTCTAATTAGAAACTCAATAAATTATGGGACTTGGGAGGTTGGTTAAAGAGACATGGAAGAAATTCAGTCCAAATTTCAGACCTAGATTCCTCCCAGTTTGGGCTAGGCAATTTTTTAAAGTCTGATGGATTTTGGGTTTCTACAGGATTCAGATTGAACACACTTGGGTTTAGGTATGAGACTAAGATGATTGGGGATAAGCTTAGTTCTAGTTAGTATGGACCTATACAACCCAAGATAAAGAAAGAGAAAAGGGGACATAAGAGGGTCCAACATTGTATCCATTGTCTTCTTAATCTGATGGGGCTTGATACATCTTAATCCTACCAGATCAAATATGAATCCAAGGAAGTCCTTGACTGTAGTGCTTTGGCTGAACTCCAGTGAACTTTTGTAACTCTCAACATAAGCTTAGTTCCAGTTGGTATGGACCTATACACCCAAGATAAAGAAAGAGGAAAAAAGACATAAGAGGGTCCAACATTGTGTCCATTGTCTCTTTAATTTGATGAGACTTGACACACCTTAATCCTCCCATATCAAATATGAATTCAAGGGAGTCCTTGACTGTAGTGCTCCAGTTTCTAGTTGAACTCTAGTGAACCTTTGTGCCTCAACATAAACTCTGGAGTCATTTTTAGCATGCGAGATGAAAGCCCCTAAGGATTCAAGGCCTTTAACATAAACTCTAGAATAATTTCTAGCATATTTTTTGATCATGAGAGAAGGAAGGTTTAGGTAGTCAACTACCAGATATGTTTGGATCTTGCTATCAACCTATTGTCCCGATGGTTTACCAGGGTTGGTCACACTATAAGAAGGGCCTCATTGAATCGAAAGGTTGCAGGACCTTGTCAACTGGGAACTCTATCGACCGTTTAAGGTGACAACCCTCATTCAATGGTGATATGAATCCATACCATTATAGCACCAATATTAATAAAAATAGAAACTCAATTTTTGTCCTCTTGATTGACACAACACCGTGATCTTAGTGTTGTGCACAACTGTAATGGCTTGCGTCCTTGGTGACCTTCTCACATGACGTGGTTGTATTTTGAGAAGGTATCTAATGAAGACCAACTATGCACAAAACTTCAAAGTCTTTACTATATAGAGGACGCGTGGGCGCACGTTCTTCACCCGGGTCAAATAGAGAGTTGACACATACCTCATCCATTTTTATAAATTTCAAAATGCAAGACTCGCGGTTCCTAAATTTTCTAACTTTTTTGCAAGTTGTGAGCAATTTCTCTACAAGGTGAACTTCACCTAATGCGGGTTTGTTTGAGCAGAGAAAACATGGTCTTAATTGGACCCTCAACTTGTCATCCTTCGAAGGAAACGACTTAACCAACTCCCCTTTTGAACTAAGGAACACTTGTCTTAGATTATCCCTTTTCTAGAGGTGTATACGAGCTGCTGCAACTTTGAAACTCAAGATTTTTTCTTCCTTTTTCAAAGTTATGAAGTCTACAAAAAGGGTGGTTGTGATCTCTTTATGGGATGCAGGTGGAGATGGTGTGCACTGACTACGAGGTGTGCATCAACAAGGACATCAAGGATTGCATCCAGATTCTCATCTACGAGAACCTAATTCATTCTTGCACATCCATCGAGACTAGATCCTTGCTCGTCTTTCCTTTCATCATGCTTCACCATGAGAAATCCACACACCTTCATTAGTAGATTGTAGTTGCATCAAGTTGAGGGTTGTTGAAGGTTAGCTTCAAAATTAGTCAAGCAAATACCACCAACTTTGGTGTTGGTCCTCCCACCAAACTTGTTGATGAACTTAGGATTCAACATTGGTGGTTGGCCTTAGCTTGTTTAGGTGGCATAGGGTTCGCTCTAATACCAATTATTGCATTCCTAATGGGCTTAGGTTAGACTAGGTTTGGTTGAGTAGGTTAAGTAGACTAACATAGTCAAAACTGAGAATTTTGTTTAACAAGTTACATTAGAAAACTCAGATCTCCCTATTAGAATGGAGATAAATTTTGATATTTGGAGGGTAGTAGAAACACGTTAAGGAAGTTCCAGTTATGGAGATATGATATTTGTAAGTTGGACTAGTTTTTGTAGTTCATAGCAACAAAAACGTGACCAAGACTAGGCTCATACAGGTTGGGTGAGTTCATGAGTAGGTCTGGGTTTAGGGTCAAGGCTTCAACTTACTAGTGTGCAGATAGGCTTAGTAGGGATGTCTACTACTGGGCTACAGGTTGGGGGGTCAACTGGAGGTTTGATTAATTGAGGGTGAGTTTGAGCCGCTGAATGCTTGAGGTAGGTCACACAAACTAGGACTTGGGCAGCAACCTAAGTCCTCTTGTTGAGGAAACCTACTAGAAGTCTGGACTCTAACGGCTTAGAGCCTTAGATTAGCAGAGAGTTGTGAGAGAGAGAGGGATGAATTTTGAGAGAAAGAGATCTCAAAACTCAATTCATAATTCATTTTTTTTTTCAAAGGAGAATACATGGCCTATATATAAGCACAAGCGAGGCTATTTACAACCCTCACAAGTTATAAGGTTCAACTTAAATTAAGAGCTAAATAGAGATAAAAGCTTCACTAGAATAAGGTAACACCTACTTAGCCTAAGACTAGTTCAAGTAGACACCTCCTTGACTTGACCATACTTAGCCAAGCCACCTTATTATTTCTTTAAGCCAGGCTACACAACCTTCCAAACACCAAAAATAGGAAAAGTTGTCCCTTAGAGTAGGCCTCACAAGGGCTAGCTGATCCACCAATGGATATGGGTATTTTGGACATGGTTTCAATTGGATCTTATGAACATTTTAGATACGGGTCAAAAAATAATCAATATCACAAATACTTGTGTGAAGACGGTGTCCTCTTGGGACCATGAACAAAAGTTGTTGAGGAAAAACTGTTAGAAATCGACATCAATTCCTTTGAGTGGAATACATGTTTGAAGATGGTGTCTTCTTGGGACCATACTGCTCCTTTCCTAGTTTGTGAGTGTTTGGGCATTACTCCGGATTGCTACAATTGGTGGGAGATTTTTCATCCATTTTTTATTTTATTTACTCTCTTGGGAGAGCCCTTTAATTGGTACCCATGGATAAATAAATAAATTTTTTTAATGAATAAAAATGGAGCTTTCCTTTTTCTTTTATATGAATGAATACATCATACAAATATATGAATGGATGAGTCTAAGAATTGAAAATAATGTATAAAGACTCATCAACATCAAATCAATAACATGATGCAAGGAAAGAATGTTTTGGAATCCTATGTTTTCTTAAGTAGAATCATGAGCTCTGACACCAATTGAATACATTGGCGCAATAATTAGTGGTTTTGGAAGTCAAACGAGCGTAAAATGACAACAAAGAGAAAGAACCTCTACATGAATTTGAGGACGAACCCATCTTTGATGAAGATGGTGAGGAAGAAGAGGTTGTTTATACCTCTATGGTTTTTGTGGAAGAGCCTCATGATAAACCCCTCTGCGAGATCCGTGGTGAATCAATCTTCGATAAGTTCGAAGATGGTGAGGATGAAAGGAAAGGTTCATACACCACTCTTAGTGATGTCGAGCATCACATGAGTGATGCCGCTTGACATAGAGTGAGGATAACTCGAAGGTTTTCGTCTCCAATTTTTTTAGGTATCATCATATTAGGGTTAGGCTAGGGGATGAGTGAAAAATTGCATTCGAAACTAGAGATGTTTCACATAAATCATTAGTTGCACCATTTGGTTTATCAGATGCACCTTCTATTTGCTTGCAAATTCTGAATCAGATTTTTAGGATATACACAAAAACATTTCTTTCAATTTATTATGATGATATTTTAAGCAAAAATAAGCATGAGCATTTGTTTCAGTTGCAATCTGTATCTCCTGTTCTTAGAAAAAAACGTTTTTATGTTACCCCTGATAAATGTTTGTTTTTAGTGAATGAAATCGAACTTTTAGGATATGTTGTTTCTGGTAGGGGTATCTCTACTGATCGCATTATCATTGTTCATAGTTTTCAAACTTTTCAAAGTTTAGCTTCATTTTATCATATATTTATTCTTTATTTTAGTAGTATGACTGCACATCTCACTAATTGCATGAAAAAAAAAATCTTTTTAGTGAACAACAGAGACAAATGGCTTATCATTAGATGTTTTTAGGAGAAAAACATTTCTTGTCTTTGTTATGATAGTCGATAAACTATTTGTATTGCCTATAGATGATTTAGATTTTTCTATGATTGTGTTAGCAATATCTCAAGAACGAATTATTAAATACTCTCTTCTTGATGAGATTTTGTGTAAAGAAAATCTTTTGCGAATTTCATATTGTCTTTTGCATGTTAGTATTTTTGTAGAAGTAAACAAGGAATGTCATTATAGTTAGGACAAAATTCATTTCATCTATTTTTTGAAAGTCAACAGGTATTTAAATAAAAGTTGACGAAAGGTAATTCTAAAGCTTATGGTTTGGTTATTTAGGTAAGAGGAAGAGTTTCACTCAAGTGTAGAAATTTAGTGAATCATTGTAATGTTCCCCTTACGTTTCACTTAAGTGTAGAAATTTAGTAAATCATTATAATGTTCCCTTTACATTTGCAAAAATAATTTACATGTTGAATATTTAATTTAAAATATTTATTGCTAAATATTTTTCCAGGTAATATGGTAATCCAACTAACAAGGATCAAGCTTCCAGGATGAAGTTGTTTGATTCCAAGGAAAAAGTGATGCAGCGTATCTGGGCATGCTTGAGGAGAATGTGATGAAAACATGTTTGCACCCATCTTATACCAAGCCCACAAGCTAAAATGCCTATTTTTGGGTATGTTTGAAATTTCTAGATTTTATTTTAGAGAAAATATGCATTATTTTTACCTAGAAATCGTTCTGTAGTATTTAAAAATTATTTATAATTTTTAAAAAAAATTCTAGTGTGAAACTAGGATTTTTCTGCTAATCATCATATCCAGATCTAGTAGCCTCCTAGGATCTATTTGGGCTACTGGAGGGTATATGTGGTTCCAAGGTAGATTTTATTTTTATTTTGAATTGATTGGATCATGGGCGGCCTAAATCCATCTATTGGACCCTAAAGATCTCTCATTGGGCAACCATACAGTTATTGGACTTGACTCAGCCCGTTGGGTAGGGTTCAGCGGCAATTTAAGGCTCAAAACATTTGGCTCCCCTTCTTCTCATTTTGGTTTTATAAAAAGAGAACCCTAAAAATAGGACAATCTTCTTCATAATTGTTGTTTTGTTGTGAGAAAACCTCTCATTGGAAGAGTCGTGCAGGCGAAAGAGATGCCCCCATGGACCTCTGTGTGGTGGCTGCATGTGCTACTTGGTCCGTTTGGGAGCTATTGAAGCAATGAATGAACCCCATTTCGCTTAGCCAGTGTGGTAGACGCTGGAGCTAAGCTCATCCAGTCCCCTTCCCTTCTTGATGATTTTCCCCCTGGGAAGAAGATCAGGTCATGCTGTCGGCATGAGCGAAAACGCTCATGTTCAGCATGACCTGATCTGCTTCCTTTTCCCTGTGCATGCATTTTGGGAAAAATTAAACGTTTCTTCTGTTGGTGGACTAATTTCCTTATCAAATATTTCCTGAATTTGCTTGACTGAATTTTAAGCTTTAAACCTGATTTTGTTGGGGTTAAATGACCCATTATATTCAT